>NC_069505.1:293603470-293605970 GCF_027579735.1 Bombina bombina | reverse complement strand
TCCCCCTATATTTAAGACATTATTTCCTATGGTCGACCCCAGGAAGGACTTATGGCAGACAGTCCCCAAGGTCGAGGGGGCGGTTTCTACTCTAAACAAACGCACCACTATCCCTATAGAAGATAGTTGTGCTTTCAAAGATCCTATGGATAAAAAATTAGAGGGTTTGCTTAAAAAGATGTTTGTTCAGCAAGGTTACCTTCTACAACCAATTTCATGCATTGTTCCTGTCACTACAGCAGCGTGTTTCTGGTTCGAGGAACTAGAAAAGTCGCTCAATCAAGCATCCTCTTATGAGGAGGTTATGGACAGAGTTCAAGCACTTAAGTTGGCTAACTCTTTTACCTTAGACGCCACTTTGCAATTAGCTAGATTAGCGGCGAAAAATTCAGGTTTTGCTATTGTGGCGCGCAGAGCGCTTTGGCTGAAGTCTTGGTCAGCGGATGTGTCCTCCAAGAACAGATTGCTTAACATCCCTTTCAAGGGGAAAACGCTGTTTGGCCCTGACTTGAAAGAGATTATTTCAGACATCACTGGGGGAAAGGGCCACGCCCTTCCTCAGGATAGGTCTTTTAAGGCTAAAAATAAAACAAATTTTCGTCCCTTTCGCAGAAACGGACCAGCCTCGAATTCTACATCCTCTAAGCAAGAGGGTAATTCTTCTCAAACCAAGCCAGCCTGGAGACCGATGCAAGGCTGGAACAAAGGTAAGCAGGCCAAGAAGCCCGCTACCGCTACCAAGACAGCATGAGATGCTGGCCCCCGATCCGGGACCGGATCTGGTGGGGGGCAGACTCTCTTTCTTCGCTCAGGCTTGGGCAAGAGATGTTCAGGATCCTTGGGCGCTAGAAATAGTTTCTCAAGGTTATCTCCTGGAATTCAAGGAACTACCCCCAAGGGGAAGGTTCCACAGGTCTCAATTGTCTTCAGACCAAATAAAAAGATAGGCATTCTTACATTGTGTAGAAGACCTGTTAAAAATGGGAGTGATTCATCCTGTTCCATTAGGAGAACAAGGGATGGGGTTTTACTCCAATCTGTTCATAGTTCCCAAAAAAGAGGGAACATTCAGGCCAATTTTGGATCTCAAGATCCTAAACAAATTTCTCAAGGTCCCATCGTTCAAGATGGAAACCATTCGGACAATTCTTCCTACCATCCAGGAAGGTCAATTCATGACCACGGTGGATTTAAAGGATGCGTATCTACATATTCCTATCCACAAGGAACATCATCGGTTCCTAAGATTCGCCTTTCTGGACAAGCATTACCAGTTTGTGGCACTTCCATTCGGACTAGCCACTGCTCCAAGAATTTTCACAAAGGTGCTAGGGTCCCTTCTAGCGGTGCTAAGGCCAAGGGGCATTGCAGTAGTACCCTACTTGGACGACATACTGATTCAAGCGTCGTCTATACCACAAGCAAAGGCTCATACGGACATTGTCCTAGCCTTTCTCAGATCTCACGGGTGGAAAGTGAACGTAGAAAAAAGTTCTCTATTCCCGTCAACAAGAGTTCCCTTCTTGGGAACAATAATAGACTCCTTGGAAATGAAGATTTTTCTGACAGAAGCCAGAAAATCAAAACTTCTAAGCTCTTGTCAAGTACTTCATTCTGTTCTTCTTCCTTCCATAGCGCAGTGCATGGAAGTAATAGGTTTGATGGTTGCGGCAATGGACATAGTTCCTTTTGCGCGAATTCATCTAAGACCATTACAACTGTGCATGCTCAGACAGTGGAATGGGGATTATACAGATTTGTCCCCGACGATCCAAGTAGATCAGAGGACCAGAGATTCACTCCGTTGGTGGCTGACCCTGGACAACCTGTCCCAAGGGATGAGCTTCAGAAGACCAGAGTGGGTCATTGTAACGACCGACGCCAGCCTGGTGGGCTGGGGCGCGGTCTGGAAACACCTGAAGGCTCAGGGTCTATGGTCTCGGGAAGAATCTCTTCTCCCGATAAACATTCTGGAACTGAGAGCGATATTCAATGCTCTCAAGGCTTGGCCTCAACTAGCAAAGGCCAAATTCCTAAGGTTTCAATCAGACAACATGACGACTGTTGCATATATCAACCATCAGGGGGGAACAAGGAGTTCCCTGGCGATGGAAGAAGTGACCAAAGTAATTCAATGGGCGGAGCTTCACTCCTGCCACTTGTCTGCAATCCACATCCCAGGAGTGGAAAATTGGGAAGCGGATTTTCTGAGTCGTCAGACATTTCATCCGGGGGAGTGGGAACTCCATCCGGAAATCTTTGCCCAAATAACTCAATTATGGGGCATTCCAGACATGGATCTGATGGCGTCTCGTCAGAACTTCAAGGTTCCTTGCTACGGGTCCAGATCCAGGGATCCCATGGCGACTCTAGTAGATGCACTAGTAGCACCCTGGACCTTCAACCTAGCTTATGTGTTCCCACCGTTTCCTCTCATTCCCAGGCTGGTAGCCAGGATCAATCAAGAGAGGGCTTCGGTGATCTTGATAGCTCCTGCGTG
>NC_069505.1:293378470-293598470 GCF_027579735.1 Bombina bombina | reverse complement strand
AATTTTGCTTCATTCTCTTGGTATCCTTTCTTGAAGAAGCATCAATGCACTGTTGGGAGCTAGATGAACACAGTGGTAAGCCAATCACAGTATGTGTGCATCCACCAATGAGCAGTTAGCTCCCAGTTTATGACTCTTCCTAGGTATGCTTTTCAACAAAGGATACCAAGAGAGCAAAGTGAGTTAGATAAAAGAAGTAAATTGAAAAGCTGTTTAAATGGTATGCGCTATCTGAATCATGAAAGAAAGAATGTGGGTTTCATGTCTTATTAATAAAAGTTTAAAATATTACATCAGGATAATTTGGGCATTAGAAATGACGCACTGTTGTGTAAGGGGTACTGGATTTACAGGTACAAATCCCCAAATCCAGAATTCCAAAATCCAAACTAATTCTGAAATCCAAATGTTTTCATTCATATATTTTATTTTTCAATTATCAAAAATTACATTTTTTTCTGCCTGTAAGTCAGAATATTCTCTGTTTCATTTTTTTTGTGTGTTCCTAAATGTAAACAATAGTCTATATTTATTTAAACCAACAAATATTACTTTTCTGATTACAGTTTCTTTCTGATAATGCTGTGTATACAAAAGTATTAAAAATGATATAAAACTACCTAGAAAAAAGCAGCTTGAGAGGTGATGTGATTACTTTATATAAATATATTCAAGGCCCATATACAGAGATGGCAGAATCTCTGTTTATTGCAGACCTTGGCACTTCCAAAATATGGAGTCTAATGGCTATATTACGAGTTTTGCGTTATGAGGGATGTGGTACTAACTTGCACGTTATTGTCACCGCTCACTTACCTACAGCGCTGGTATTACAGGTTTTTATAAACCCGGCATTAAAAGGGAAGAAGTGAGCGTAGAGCAAAATTGTGCTCCATTACGCACTTCAATACCAGCGCTGCTTAAGTCAGTGATGAGCTGGTTGTACATGCTCATGCACGATTTCCCCATAGACATCAATGGGGAGAGCTGGCTGAGAAAAAGTCTACTCAGTGCTCAGTAACGCAGCCCCATTGATTCCTATGGGGAAACACATTTTATGTTTACACCTAACACCCTAACATGAACCCTGAGTCTAAACACCCCTAATCTTACACTTATTAACCCCTAATCTGCCGTCCCCGACATCGCCGACACCTACATTATACTTATTAACCCCTAATCTTCCGCTCCGGACAGCGCCACCACTATAATAAACACATTAACCCCTAAACCGCCACACTCCCGCATCGCAAACATTAGTTAAATATGATTAACCCCTAATCTGCTGTCCCTAACATTGCTGCCACCTACCTACATTTATTAACCCCTAATCTGCCGCCCCCAACGTCGCCGCCACTATACTATATTTATTAACCCCTAAACCTAACCCTAACACCCCCTAACTTAAATATTATTAAAATTAATCTAAATAAAACCTACCATTAATAACTAAATAATTCCTATTTAAAACTAAATACTTACCTGTAAAATAAACCCTAAGCTAGCTACAATATAACTAATAGTTACATTGTATCTAGCTTAGGGTTTATTTTTATTTTACAGGCAAGTTTGTATTTATTTTAACTAGGTAGAATAGTTACTAAATAGTTATTAACTATTTAATAACTACCTAGCTAAAATAAATACAAATTTACCTGTAAAATAAAACCTAACCTAAGTTACACTAACACCTATCACTACACTACAATTAAATAAATTACCTAAATTAAATGCAATTAACTAAATTAAATACAATTACCTAAATTACAAAAAAAAACCACTAAATTACACAAAATAAAAAACAAATTACAAGATATTTAAACTAATTACACCCAATCTAGTAGCCCTATCAAAATAAAAAAGCCCCCCAAAATAAAAAAAAAACCTAGCCTAAACTAAACTACCAATAGCCCTTAAAAGGTTCTTTTGCGGGGCATTGCCCCAAAGAAATCAGCTCTTTTACCTGTAAAAAAAAATACAAACAACCCCCCAACAGTAAAACTCACCACCCACACAACCAACCCCCCAAATAAAATGCTAACTAAAAAAACCTAAGCTCCCCATTGCCCTGAAAAAGGCATTTGGATAGGCATTGCCCTTAAAAACGGCATTTATCTCTATTGCAGCCCAAAGCCCTAACCTAAAAAATAAAACCCACCCAATAAACCCTTAAAAAAAAACTAACACTAATCCCTGAAGATCCACTTACAGTTTTGAAGAGCCGACATCCATCCTCAATGAAGCTGGGAGAAGTCCTCATCGAAGCGGAAAGAAGTCCTCAACGAAGCCGGGAGAAGTCTTCATCCAAGCCGGGAGACGTGGTCCTCCAGATGGGCAGAAGTCTTCATCCAGACGGCATCTTCTATCTTCATCCATCCGGCGCAGAGCGGGTCCATCTTCAAGACATCCGGCGCAGAGCATCCTCTTCTGCTGACGAATATCCGACAAATGAAGGTTCCTTTAAATGACGTCATCAAAGATGGCGTCCCTTAGATTCCGATTGGCTGATAGAATTCTATCAGCCAATCGAAATTAAGGTTGAAAAAATCCTATTGGCTGTTGCAATCAGTCAATAGGATTGAACTTCAATCCTATTGGCTGATCCAATCAGCCAATAGGATTGAGCTCGCATTCTATTGGCTGTTCCAATCAGAAGAGGATTGAAGAAAAGAAGAGGATGCTCCGCGCCAGATGTCTTGAAGATGGACCCGCTCCACTCCGGATGGATGAAGATAGAAGTTGTCGTCTGGATGAAGACTTCTTCCCGTCTGGAGGACCACTTCTCCCAGCTTGGATGAAGACTTCTTCCGCCTTCGTTAAGGACTTCTCCCAGCTTCGTTGAGGATGGATGTCAGCTCTTCAAAACTGTAAGTGGATCTTCAGGGGTTAGTGTTAGGTTTTTTAAGGGTTTATTGGGTGGGTTATATTTTTAGGTTAGGGCTTTGGGCTTCAATAGAGCTAAATGCCCTTTTAAGGGCAATGCCCATCCAAATGCCCTTTTCAGGGCAATGGGGAGCTTAGGTTTTTTTAGTTAGGGTTTTATTTGGGGGGTTGGTTGTGTGGGTGGTGGGTTTTACTGTTGGGGGGTTGTTTGTATTATTTATTTTTTTACAGGTAAAAGAGCTGATTTCTTTGGGGCAATGCCCTGCAAAAGGCCCTTTTAAGGGCTATTGGTAGTTTATTTTAGGCTAGTTGTTTTTTATTTTGGGGGGGCTTTTTTATTTTGATAGGGCTATTAGATTAGTTTAGTTTAAATATCTTGTAATTAGTTTTTTATTTTGTGTAATTTACTGTTTGTTTTTTTTGTAATTTAGGTGATTGTGTTTAATTAAGTTAATTGTATTTAACCCCTTAATGAACCGGACCATTTGTCAATATTCTTACCCTTAAGGACAAGGGCTATTTTTACATTTCTGCAGTGTTTGTGTTTAGCTGTAATTTGCCTCTTACTCATTTACTGTACAGACACATATTATATACTCTTTTTCTCGCCATTAAATGGACTTTCTAAATATACCATTATTTTCATCATATCTTATAATTTACTATAAAATTTTGTTATAAAATATGAGGAAAAAATTGAAAAAAACACACTTTTTCTAACTTTGACCCCCAAAATCTGTTACACATCTACAACCACCAAAAAACACCCATGCTAAATAGTTTCTAAATTTTGTCCTGAGTTTAGAAATGCCCAATGTTTACATGTTCTTTGCTTTTTTTGCAAGTTATAGGGCAATAAATACAAGTAGCACTTTGCTATTTCCAAACCACTTTTTTGCAAAATTAGCGCTAGTTACATTGGAACACTGATATCTGTCAGGAATACCTTAATATCCCTTGACATGTATATATTTTTTTTTTAGAAGACAACCCAAAGTATTGATCTAGGCCCATTTTGGTATATTTCATGCCACCATTTCACCGCCAAATGTGATCAAATTAAAAAAAAAAAATTCACTTTTTCACACATTTTGTCACAAACTTTAGGTTTCCCACTGAAATTATTTACAAACAGCTTCTGCAATTATGGCACAAATGGTTGTAAATGCTTCTCTGGGATCCCCTTTGTTCAGAAATAGCAGACTTATATGGCTTTGGGGTTGCTTTTTGGTAATTAGAAGGCCGCTAAATGCCGCTGCACTCCACACGTGTTTTATGTCCAGCAGTGAAGGGGTTAATTAGGGAGCATGTAGGGAGCTTGTAGGGTTAATTTTAGCTTTAGTGTAGTGTAGTAGACAACCCCAAGTATTGATCTAGGCCCATTTTGGTATATTTGATGCCACCATTTCACCGCCAAATGCGAGCAAATTAAAAAAAAATCTTTTTTTCACTTTTTCACACATTTTGTCACAAACTTTAGGTTTCTCTGGGACCCCCTTTGTTCAGAAATAGCAGACTTATATGGCTTTGGCGTTGCTTTTTGGTAATTAGAAGGCCGCAAAATGCTGCTGCGCACCACACGTGAATTATGCCCAGCAGTGAAGGAGTTAATTAGGTAGCTTGTAGGGCGCTGGCAGGGTTAATTTTAGCTTTAGTGTAGAGATCAGCCTCCCACCTGACACATCCCACCCCCTGATCCCTCCCAAACAGCTCTCTTCCCTCCCCCACCCCACAATTGTCCCCGCCATCTTAAGTACTGGCAGAAAGTCTGCCAGTACTAAATAAAAGGAGGTTTTTTTTATTTTATTTTTTAAAAAGATTTATTCAGCTGTAATGGAGCCCTGCCTTAGCCCCCAACCTCCCTGATCCCCCACCAAACAGCTCTATAACCCTCCCTGCTACTTAATTGCCGCCATCTTGGGTACTGGCAGCTGTCTGCCAGTACCCAGTTTGCCCCCAAAAACAATATTTTCAAACTTTTCTGTAGTGTAGCAGCCCCCCCTCAGTACCCCATCTCCCCTCCTCCCAGATCCTTTTATATTTATTTTTTTTAAACGTTTTTAACTTTTTTTTTTACACTTTTTTTCATTGGTGTCAGTGGCTAATGCACGCGAGCCTGTGCACATGCGCGCGCCCCTGCTGGCCCCCCGCACGCTCCCGGCACCCGGCGTGCACATTGCAGTTACAGGAACCGGATGCCGGGTAGTGATGGGCCGCCTCCTTGCTACGCTCCCACCCGGACAACGGCACCATCGCTACCGGTGCAGAGAGGGCCACAGAGTGGCTCTCTCTGCATCGGAGGCTTGTAAAAAGGTATTGCAGGATGCCTCCATATTGAGGCATCACTGCAATACCCTGAGAGCTGCTGGAAGAGATTGCGATCGCTTCCAGCACTCTGTTAGACAACTGACGTCAGTTGTCATTAAGGGGTTAATTTAGGTAATTTATTTAATTGTAGTGTAGTGATAGGTGTTAATGTAATTTAGTTTAGGTTTTATTTTACAGGTAAATTTGTATTTATTTTAGCTAGGTAGTTATTAAATAGTTAATAACGATTTAGTAACTATTCTACCTAGTTAAAATAATACAAACTTGCCTGTGAAATAAAAATAAACCCTAAGCTAAATACAATGTAACTATTAGTTATATTGTAGCTAGCTTAGGGTTTATTTTATAGGTAAGTATTTAGTTTTAAATAGGAATTATTTAGCTAATAATAATAGGTTTTCTTTAGATTTATTTTAATTATATTTAAGTTAGGAGGTGTAAGGGTTAGACTTAGGTTTAGGGGTTAATAAATATAGTATAGTGGCGGCGACGTTGGGGCAGCAGATTAGGGGTTAATAAATGTAGGTAGGTGGCGGCGATGTTAGGGACAGCAAATTAGGGGTTAATAATATTTAACTAGTGTTTACGATGCGGGAGTGCGGTGGTTTAGGGGTTAATATGTTTATTCTAGTGGCGGCGATGTTGGGAGCGCCAGATTAGGGGTTAATAATTTTATTTTAGTGTTTGCGATGCGGGAGGGCCTCAGTTTAGGGGTTAATAGGTAGTTTATGGGTGTTAGTGTACTTTTTAGCACTTTAGTTATGAGTTTTATGCTACGGCGTTGTAGTGTAAAACGCATAACTACTGACTTTAGAATGCGTTACGAATCTTGCGGGATAGGCTGTATCGCTCACTTTTTGGCCTAAAAAAAAGCTTGTAATACCGGCGCATTGGAAGTCCCATTGAAAAAAATACTTTTTTTGCGGTAAGGCCAAAAAAGTGTGCAGGACAGCTGTACCTACAAGACTCGTAATAGCAGCGGTAGTAAAAAAGCAGCGTTATGAGGCTTAACGCTGCTTTTTTACTCATAACGCAAGACTCGTAATCTAGCCGCATGATACTAAATATGTCATATTAGCTAGGGAACATAGATCCAGATATAAATCATATTACAGTTACAAGTAGGTCGCTGCTGGTGTCTAGAAGAGTATTTATTCTGATGGAAAAACAATCCTATTGCATAAAAATATAAAAATAAACAGTTATTAAAGTGATGGGGAAATAAAAAAAACAATAATAATACAGTTTCATGCTTGAGACAGACCCTGCAATTAAAAAAACAAAACATTCCAATTTACTTCTGTTATCGAATCCTTTGTGAAATTTCACTCCTTTCTATCAGAGCATACTGAGGTACTCTCAGGAGCATGCAAATGTGTTGCAATATTTTCAGCAATGTTTATAACAATGTTATACACTGTTGCTATCACAAATACTGTATAGTGCTCAAGGCACAAGTACATCCCTGAGACTACCTAGGTATTCTGTCATATCTGAACACAGGACACTATTTTTTATTTTATTTTTAAACTATCCGATTCATTAAAATGATTGAATTCTGTATTCCTATAAAATCTAAAAAAAAATAGCTTAATCAGTTTATATCAAACAAAATGTGTCCATATTGTATCCCCTTCTGGAAAATAGCTAAGCAGATGTTTTTACCGTTTACTCCAGGGAACATATTACTGACCTGTGTTGAAAGGAGCAATCCTTGTGATTTGGCTCAGATTTTCCTTTTTGGGGTAGAACAAAACCAGGAAAGGTATTTATAGATTTCCCAAATAATAGAATATAATTCAGAATGCTTCAATTCTCACTTTGTGAAAAAGCTCAGTAACTTTATGACAGTGCACATTCTTTTATACAGTTTTTGTGACTTCTGTAGATTGTGACACATTTATACCAGTTACATTGGAATTATATATGTGTAGTGTTTCATATTCATGAATTATATTGCTAGAACATCCCAAAAATATTCAGACTTACCTGTTTGATAATAAATATAACTGTACGTCCTTTCAGTAGGACTAGGTCTCAAAAAAAATAATAATACAAGTTTGTGAGAATCACACTTGTGTGTGGGATCACACTTGTTGGAAATAAAGCTGTGATTGGTTCACATATTTGTCACTCAGTAGTGATGATATTCATTAATCTCAGTATGCATTGCTTTGATTGGATGGATGAGCCTGTATGCAGCAGATAACTTGAAAACACTTTATGTTGAAACGCATTATGCTAACAATTTCTAGTGATTATTTGACATCAATAGACTTTAAAGAACAGTAAGCAGTATATTGTATTGTTTATTTTGCAACTGTTTCATGTAATTTAAATCAGATTAAGAGTTTTTCAACTTTGACATCTGATAGAGCTCATGGTAGGGTTCACAAGTCTACCCCTGCCACATATCTGTCCCTAATTGTTTTCTGCACAGATTATCAGATAAGGAACTGCAAAACAATGGTGGCATATTAATTTATTGCAAGACTGCTAACAAATCTTGTAATTACATAGGGACACTGTACTATTTCTCCTTAATGTGCTCCAAATTACTTTTAATACCTGCTGCAGTGTGTTAAATGTATGGGGAATTGTTTTTCATGCTTATGATTATATTTGAAATAACTGGTTTTGCTCATAAAAACATCACCTATTGTTCTCAATGATATGCCCATATAAATGGACCGAGCCTGTAGGAAGAGAAAACCTGATCATGTTATCTCTGTCTAAACACACAGCCTAATAGTTACGTATGGAAATGCCAACAATGGCTTATGGTTCAATGAACACAACTAGCCATTTGATAAACAAAACAAGATTGTGGTACTCAAATTGTAGGTTTGCCTAGATACATAAAATGCTCCTTGGACTTTTTTTTAGAAACATGAGACAATAAAGACACATAAACACATAACTATAAGTTTTTATTTATTTGTATTCACTGCTTTACAATGGGTATAATAAAAGCATAAGTTTACATCATTTGTTAAACCTCGGTAATAAAGATTTACTGCAGGAGCCCAGCACACACAGGTCCTATCATGGCTGCATTCTGAAAGACTAATTACCCTTTTATATATTTTTATTTTGTTTACATTTATCATGTTTTATAATAACTGTACCCAAAAACCCCTTGGTTTGACACTATTACTTTCCTGTACTTCTCTGATCATATTTTGGAACCAGAAGGCTGGTCTGGTGGTGTCAGGTGTTCTATCAAATAAAGCACTGTTGCTGATTTGAGTGCCACCTGTGTGTTCTTTTTGTACTATATTTACCAGGACCCTGGGAAGGGAGGTCCTCCAGGTGGGCACCACTCTCTAATGGACATAACTATACTGGACAGTTGGTAATGTGTGCTTATACAAGGTGTCAGGTGTTCACATTGTCTGTGGCAGGTAGGGTTGCCTCCTTGGCCATGTTTTCCTGGACACTTATGAGTTACACATACTGCAGGGTGTGCAGAGGGCTACATGCCCTGTGCAGCTGGACAGGACTATTCATGTTCCTCCCTGCACACCCTGCAGCATGTGTAACTCATAAGTGTCCAAGAAAACATGCCCAAGGTGACAACCCTAGTGGCAGTAATTTGGTGTTTCCTGGGCAGGAGATGTGTGTTCAGGGTCGGGTTTGTTGATCCTTGGTATGTAATAACAGGTTTGCCATTGAGCTCGGTTATTTATCTGACACACCAGGAATCTTTTATTATTTATCAGTGTACCTGGAATCCTTTGGTAGAGAGGCAATGGCTCCTTAGGGGCGGGACTTTTCTGTAGTAGGAATGTCCTTCTGTACTGATTATTGGCTCTCATTCCATGGGAGTGTAAACTTTCCTCGGTAAATCTATATCCATTGTGTGTATCCTTCTCACTCACTTCTGATTCTACAGTTACTAGGATGATTATCCATGAAAGACCTAGATTCTTAAAGGGATAGTCTACTCCAAAATATTTATTGTTTAAAAAGATAGATAATCCCTTTATTACCCATTCCCCAGTTTTGCATAGCGAACATGGTTATTTTGATATACTTTTAACCTCTGTGATTCCCTTGTATCTAAGCCCATTTTGAAAGCCCCCTGATCACATGGCTATTTATTTATTATATATTGACTTAACAATGTTGGTTCTGCAAAGCTGGGGAATGAGTAGTAAAGGCATTATCTATCTTTTTAATCAATAACAATTTTGGTGTTGACTGTCCCTTTAATAAATTAGCAGAATATTGCAACCAACTCTTTACGTATCTGAGCTCCCCGCTGTCTATCTATCTTTCTATCTATCTATCTATCTATCTATCTATCTATCTATCAATAAAGATACCAAGAGAATTAAGCAAATTAGAAAATAGAAGTAAATTGTAAATTTAAATACAATTAAATTAAATAAACTAAATTACGGGAACTATTTAATAACTATTGTGCCTAGTTAAAATAAATACAAAGTTGCCTGTAAAATAAAAATAAATCCTAAGATAGCTACAATGTAACTATTAGTTATATTGTAGCTATATTAGGGTTTATTTTATAGGTAAGTATTTAGTTTTATATAGGAATAATTTATTTAATTATAGTAATTTTATTTAGATTTTTTAAAAATAGATTTAAGTTAGGGGGTGTTAGGGTTAGACTTAGGTTTAGGGGTTAATACATTTAATATAGTAGCGGCGACGTTGGGGGCGGCAGATTAGGGGTTAATAATTGTAGGTAGGTGGTGGCGATGTTAGGGACGGCAGATTAGGGGTTAATAACAAATTTTATAGTGTTTGCGAGGTGGGAGTGCGGCGGTTTAGGGGTTAATACATTTATTATAGTGGCGGTAATGTCCGGTTGGCAGATTAGGGGTTAATAATTGTAGGTAGGTGGCGGGGACGTTGGGGGCGGCAGATTAGGGGTTAATAACTATAATGTAGGTGTTGCGATGTTAGGGGCAGCAGATTAGGGGTTCATAGGTATAATGTAGGTGGCGGCGATGTCCGGTCGGCAGATTAGGGGGTAAAAAATGTTATTATAGTGTTTGCGATGTGAGGGGGCCTCGGTTTAGGGGTTAATAGGTAGTTTATGGGTGTTAGTGTACTTTGTAGCACTGCAGTTAAGAGCTTTATGTTCCGGCGTTAGCCCATAAAACTCTTAACTACTGACTTTTAAATGCGGTAGGAGTCTTGGAGGTAGAGGCTGTACCGCTCACATTTACCAAGACTTGTAATACCGGCGTTAGGAAAATCCCATTAAAAAGATAGGATACGCAATTGACGTAAGGGGATTTGCGGTATGGAAAAGTTGCGGAAGAAAAGTGAGCGGTACACCTGTACCTGCCAAACTTGTAATACCAACAGGCGTTAAAAAGCAGCGTTAGGACGCCTTAATGCTGCTTTTTAAGGATAACGCCAAACTCGTAATCTACCCGTATGTTATTTACTGCTCCAGAGCTTACCTAGATAAACCTTTCAGCAAAGGATAACAAGAGAAGGAAGCACATAAAATAATAAAAGTCAAATGGAAAGTTGTTTAAAATTGTATGCTCTGACTAAATCATGAATGTCTAATTATAACTTATATGCCCCTGTCCCTTTAGAGTGTTTGTGAATTCAAAGATACTTTAGGGTACACCTGAGGAACACGTGAAAAGGGTTAAAGTGTAGATCTAAATTTAAAATAAAACATAATGTATATGAGAAATCCTGTACCAGGAACATCCATAGCACTTCCTAAGCCTATAGTAGAACTTGCTTAGTTTCTGCATAACTTGTTATATTATTTGGTTCATGCATATAGTGGAATATTCCTATCTGGCTTCCATTCAAGGACTGAGGCCTTGATATCAGTCACATGAATCTTATGGCATTATTGATGATTGTCTTTCCAAGGCCATATGTTGCAGTAAACATTATAACCTTTGTGATTATGGACTCTCAGTGGAACACCCACACTAATAGAAGAAGTAAAAGTGTATTTTAGGTATAAAATTGTGTAAATAATGAATTTAGTAGTGTTAAAGGGACATGACCCCAAAAAATTATTTCATGATTCAGATAGAGTGTAAAATATATAACAAAAACTTTCTACTTTGTTGTCTTGGTTTTGTTTGTTGAAAATCAGTTAGGAAGGCTCAGTAGCATCCACGTGACTGGAGCAATATACAACAAAAGTTTTATAACTATGTTATTCGTTTGCAAGGACAGTAGGTGGCAGCAGTGTTTCTTGCCATGCACTGCTCCACAAATGTGCACACGACCTATCTAGATATCTCTTCAATAAAGAATAACATAAGAATCAAGTAAATGTAATATAAATAAATTGAAAACTTTTTTAGATTGTATGCTCTGTCTGATTCACAAAATACAAATGATGGGTTTTATGTCCCCTTAAAGGGACAGACTACATCAGAATTGTTACTGTTTTAAAAGATAGATAATCCCTTTATTACCCATTCCTCAGTTTTGCACAACCAACACAGTTATATTAATATACTTTTTACCTCTGTGATTACCTTGTATCTAAGCATCTTCTGACAGCCCCCTGATCACATGACTTTTTTTATTTATTATCTATTGACTTGCATTCTAGCCAATGCAGTGTTGTGCTGACTCTTAAATAACTCAGCATGCATGAGCACAATGTTATCTATTTGGCTCACATGAACTAACAGTCTACTGCAAATAAAAAAGCATGTGATAAGAGGCTGTCTATAGTGGCTTAGAAATAGGCAGACATTTAGAGGTTTAAATGTTATAAAGTATATTAATCTAACTGTGTTGGTTGTACAAAGCTGGGGAATGGGTAGTAAAGGTGGTGTCTATCTTTTTAAACAATAACAACTGTGGTGTTGACTGTAAAACAGAGCAGCATACAGCTGATAAGTATATAATGCCTTTTGCAGTGGCGTCACTAGGGGGGGGCGGGGGGGGCGGGCCGCACCCGGGTGACACCCTCCAGGGGGTGACACCAAAAAAAAAATTATTTTATTTTATTGAAATTCAAAGAAATACAATGTTGAGATGCATAGATTTTTTTTTATTAGAGGGGCTGGCATTTGTGAACATTGGTGGGACTGGGGAAGATGTAGACACACAATTTTTTTGCCCCTTGAGCCAGTGCTGCAATTTCAACAAATAGTTTTCCCGGCTGCTTTTGCTTGTTTATACTTTGCTTCTCCCCTGCCCAATTTCGCTATGAATGTTGTGGGCATGCCGTGGGGCTTGCAAAGTTGCGCTGCTAGCCTAAACCTGCCTGCCTATCTGTGCTCACTGCTCAGTGACATGTGGAGCAGTGGAGTCACTCACTGCTGTGCTGTCTCTCTAAACGGGAACTGGCAAATCATGAGGGGATGCCTGGCACCTGACCGCATGACTGTTTGACACTGTCTTTAAAGTGAAGGAGCCACGTATGATGCCCACCAGACCATTACGGTTACGGTACACTAAGTGCACACTGAACAGGTAGGAGGGCGGGCGGGGGTCTGGGGGTGGGCAGAGTGCAGAGGTGATTGGCCATAAGAAGCAGTAGGCACACGGCCCGGGGCTGTGCACTGACAGACTTGGAACAGAGTCAGAGAGCAGAATTTTCATAGTTTGCGCGCCTAAACCTTTTCTTCAGTGATTTATTTTAGAGTGCTCTGTTTATCTTTCATTTGATGCTCTGCTGAGCCAGGGAGCAGCTCTAGGCATGCGCTTTATAATTAATGCAGTGCAGTTTACATATTTTGTAAGTGTGTGTCTGAGTTTTTGTGTGTGTGTGTGTGTCTCAGTGTTATTGTGTGTGTGTGTCTGAGTGTGTTTCCGAGTGTTTGTGTGTGCATCTGAGTATGTTTTAAGTGTGCCTGAGTGTTTGTATGTGTGTTTGCCTGTGTTTTTGTGTGTGTCTGCTTTCTGGGGGGGGGGGGGTGACACCATAACTTACCGCACCGGGTGACACCAACCCTAGTGACGCCACTGGCCTTTTGTGTTCATTTTAAAAGAATCATTAACAAACTGCAGCAAATGACTTCCTTCTTTGCATAAGTTAAAGGTCAAGACATAGATCATAATCCTTTAAAAAAACGTATCTAATGATTTTCTACAGCATTGTAATCGACCCCAAAGATAGCATTGGTTAATGATAATTATAGTTTAGATACACCATGAAGTTGCTGATTACAAATCTGAGACCTCTACAAATAAAACGTGCTTTCAAAAAAAACTTGATGTTGCTATGGTTAAGATTAAAAATACTTTTATGTGACCGAATATGTGTTTATTGCCGAATCATTGCTAAGGGATTAAACACATAGTTAAAATCAACTCCAGAGCAGCAATGCAGAGCTGTGCATGACCAGTGGATAGCGGCTACACACACATGCAGTTTCTAAATGGCTGGATCAGTAGTCTATTATCTTTGTTCATATTAAACCCATATTTCTGTCCCTTTAACAGACTTTTAAAACATAAAATAGTATATGAATGTGCTCCTAATTCTTTATTAGTGTCAGGGTTTATCAATGTGCTTTATTATATAATATATATTTATTATATTATTAACTTTATTTAATGGGATAATTTGAGCATTGGTTTGAATGGACTGGGGCCAGATAATTCATATTTATGATAGAATACCCCTCAAAAAAGACAGAATGATTGTTCTGTTCCAAACCATTTTCCTTCAATGAAAAGTATAATATACCAAGGCTATTGTGTTGCTAATGTCACTACCAGAAGACACCATACAATATCTGCTATTATTAGCATATCTGTTCTTTCATCGCTTCTTTAAAATTGTGTGTCAGACATAAGTGGTTACAGTATCATTTTGAACAGTGTGAATAATGTGGTCTAGATAGGATCATCACATGGGACCACCTGCTGTGATGACATTAGTTCAAATTAAAAGGCTGTATATAAATACATATATACTTTGCATCAGCCACATGCAGTATTACTGCATAATAATAATAATAATAATAATAATAATAATAATAATAAAATAAACACAAATATCATGGTATAAAAAACACTATTAAAGGGATGGTATAGTAAAAAAAAATAGCTGTTCATGATTCATACAGGGCATGCAAGTTTAAAAAAAACTTTCCAATTTACTTCTATTATCAAATTTGTGGTCTATGGCAGCAGTGTTTGCAACAATGTACAACACTTTTACATACATTGTTGTGAATGCTGCTGCCACATAGTTTCAAAGACACATGCACACATCTGAGCGCCTATGAGCCTACTTAGGTTTATTTTTCAGTAAAGCATAGCAAGAGAACAAAGTACATTTGTTAAGAAACATAAATTTGAATTTTTTTTCATTTTTTTTATTTATTTAGTTGCATGCTGTATCTAAAAAATTTTTTGGCTCCTAACCTTTTTTGATTGTTTTGCATATATCTACATAAAAACAGTCTAGCCTGGCTCATAATTTTTCAGTGCAGGAGCTTACTTACATCTTAGCAGACCAAAACAGAGAAGATAAAATTGACATATTCATGAGGCTGTTAAGGAGATATATCAGTAGAACGCTCTAAAGCAAAACCTTTCAATTAAAAAAATAAAAATAAAGGCTATAATTTTGTGATAACACATCTGTTATACAATCTCCCTGGGTAGCAAATTGTATTGGCATTAAATGTTCCATGATGGTATGCCAACTTAAACAAAATAATGCTGAGCTCCTGGGAGCAGTACGGATGCTAGCTGCTCTGCGAAGTGGAATTTATAGATATTAACAAGATTTAACTCGTTTGTGTGAAGTTATCATGTTCTGAAATATTGCAAAACAAAAACACACATTTAAACATTAGTTCAGGCAAATACACTGAAATGTAATTTACTCGCATGTAATATAATGTTATAAAACATGTAATCCTTCCCTAAATTAAAGGGTAATTAAAGTAAATAAATATATTCTACAGAATTAAAGGGACAGTCTATACCAGAATTTTTATTGTTTTAAAAGATAGATAATCCCTTTGTTACCCATTCACCAGTTTTGCATAACCAACACAGTTATATTAATGTACTTTTCTCTTGTTAAGTGTATTCAGTCCACGGGTCATCCATTACTTATGGGATTATATCTCCTTCCCAACAGGAAGTTGCAAGAGGATCACCCAAGCAGAGCTGCTATATAGCTCCTCCCCTCACATGTCATACACAGTCATTCTCTTGCAACTCAACTAGATATAAGACTGCGAGGCATAGCGGTGGCTCCGTATCTAGACGACATCCTGATACAGGCGTCAAGCTTTCAAATGGCCAAGTCTCATACAGAGATAGTTCTGGCATTTCTGAGGTTGCATGGGTGGAAAGTGAACGTGGAAAAGAGTTCTCTATCACCACTCACAAGAGTCTCCTTTCTAGGGACTCTTATAGATTCTGTAGAGATGAAAATTTACCTGATGGAGTCCAGGTTATCAAAGCTTCTAAATGCTTCCCGTGTCCTTCATTCCATTCCACGCCCGTCAGTGGCTCAGTGCATGGAAGTAATCGGCTTAATGGTAGCGGCAATGGACATAGTGCCATTTGCGCGCCTGCATCTCAGACCGCTGCAATTATGCATGCTAAGTCAGTGGAATGGGGATTACTCAGATTTGTCCCCTCTGCTAAATCTGGACCAAGAGACCAGAGATTCTCTTCTCTGGTGGCTTTCTCGGGTCCATCTGTCCAAGGGTATGACCTTTCGCAGGCCAGATTGGACGATTGTAACAACAGATGCCTTCTAGGCAGGGCCGGATTTACATATCAGGTGCCTGTAGGCACAAAAATCTGAAGCGCCCCCCCCCCCCAAAAAAAAAAACAGGAATATTTTTTTATTATTACAATGGAATTAGCACACAAAGTAATTTTATTTATGAAATGACTATATATTTTATGTAATAAACTGCTACATTTTCGTTATAATTTAATGTAATTATAAATACATTTTTAAATTTTTGTATTTGGGACAATTCAGCTTTCTTCTATTTGGGGATGGATTACGGAGTGTGATGTACATACATTTGGTTATTATTTATTGTTGAAATGCCATGAGAGTTTGTGGTCAAACAAGAGGCACAAGTAAAATACAAAGTCACTTAAAGATTGTGAAAAAAGGAGTACAGATTAAAACTGTATTATACATAATAAAAAAGAAATAATAGAGTGATGTATCAGCAGCTAAAGCATGGATAACTTACAGTGACATAAAGGACATTTACTATTGCATATGAAAAGGGACATTATAAAATGTATTGCACTATTTTAATGATGTTCATGTGCTAAAAAATACTTAATCTGCTTAATTAGTCTATCCAACTGGTTTTCAAACTGTCCTCAGGCCTCCCTAACAGGCCAGATTTTCAGGATTGCTGTGGGTGCAAGCAGGTAAAATAACCATATTTACTAATCAGCTGATTATTTCACCTGTACTCTAGTTCAGATATACTCAAAATCTGGCCTGTTAGGGAGGTCTGAGGTCAGGTTTGAAAACCAGTGGTCTATCCGCATTAATTCATTTCACTATAGGGTCTCACTGATATATAATTTCACGCCAGACCTCAAGGACACCCACTATCAACTAGTTTAAATAAATCAGATATTTTGGTCAACACTATATTTATCATTGTAAATATCAGTGTGCTTTTTATTATGTTTTTGAGAGCCTGTGAGCATTTATATTGTTTTTGGCAATCCTTTCCTGAGAGCTGATGTCTATTTGAGACTGTGGGCCTGATTATCAAAAACACCATGAAGAGTAATCACTCAAAGTCTTTGGGATTTTTTTTTCTTTACCTTATATTGTAATGTAGGTGTGTTTTCTTCACATAGAGAACCCTGCATAGTGAGAAACCTCTCTAGCTAAAGTTTTTGTTTCTAAAATTCTTTGAGGGACCTCGCTGTACTACCTAGAGCTTTAGATTATCAAGCATTGTGTTGGTTTTAGTTGGTTTGTCCATTACTTTTGAATTTATTTGCTCTTTCCCCTGTACAACCACGTGTATAAAGTCAGAACCCTGATGTTGAACATGAAGTCTTTACTTCCTTTTCAGTACAAATCCTGCACCTTATTATATTTCCAGATACATAGCTAACAAGTCTATAAAATGTAATAACACAAAGTTGCATAAAGTCTTCAGAGAGATTGACAGCACACCCAAAAAATCTGTGTGAAAAGCCACAAATTGCCTGGCTTACAATGCTTAAAATGGATTTTCACCAAGGTTGAAAGATTGTGTGAAAATTGTATTTGTTGTATGCAATACTGTATATTTATATACATTCGTTTATAGTCAAACTAATTTTCTTATCTGTATTTTATAATCGTATATAAAAAGAAGATATTATTATCTAGTCAAAGAATCCTTCAAACTTTTTTCCCTCTACCCGCTGCAATAACATGGCATACTCTCCTGACCCAAATACTTTTTAGTACCTGTGTTCAAATGTGTGACATGTCAAAGACAGTGCTTGGTCACTGACTCACTCAGGCTGCAGTGCAGACAGGTGTCTCAGGGCCAAGGGTAGACGACAGACTCCGACAGTAGGTGGAGGTGGAGCAACACAACTTCAAGCCAGAGAGCAGCAGCAATGAGCACTCAGTAAGCTCACTTTCTTTCCCGCTAGTACTTTGAGGCAGAGGGCGGAAGCCGGCATAATGTGACGTGAGCGTGACGCCGCCCGGCCAGCCCCAAACAACACACAAATCAGCGGCGATGGTGCGTGTACACGGCGCCGACCACGAGCGGCACACTCACTGACTAAGAGTCTGAGACCTCAGAGACGGAGTCAAGACTAGATGAGTGTGCTGACTTGAGAGGGTGGGGTAAGGGGGGTGGGAGGGAGGGAACATAGCCCTCACTCGCTCACAGAAAAATCCTAAAAAAAAAAAATTAAAAAAAAAAATTAAAAACATTTTTTTAGAAAGTAATAATAATAAAAAAAAATTACACTGACTCTGTGGCGCCCCTGCTGCAATTGCGCCTGTAGGCACATGCCTACTGTGCCTAATGGCAAATCCGGCCCTGCTTCTAGGTTGGGGCGCAGTCTGGAACTCCCTGAAGGCTCAGGGATTATGGACTCAGGAGGAGAAACTCCTCCCAATAAATATTCTGGAGTTGAGAGCAATACTCAATGCTCTTCTGGCTTGGCCTCAGTTAGCAACACTGAGGTTCATCAGATTTCAGTCGGACAACATCACGACTGTGGCTTACATCAATCATCAAGGGGGAACCAGGAGTTCCCTAGCGATGTTGGAAGTCTCAAAGATAATTCGCTGGGCAGAATCTCACTCTTGCCACCTGTCAGCGATTTACATCCCAGGCGTGGAGAACTGGGAGGCGGATTTTCTAAGTCGCCAGACTTTTCATCCGGGGGAGTGGGACTTCATCCGGAGGTCTTCGCTCAACTGATTCATCATTGGGGCAAACCAGATCTGGATCTCATGGCGTCTCGCCAGAACGCTAAACTTCCTTGTTACGGATCCAGGTCCAGGGACCCGGGAGCGGCGCTGATAGATGCTCTGACAGCCCCTTGGGTCTTCAACATGGCTTATGTGTTTCCACCATTTCCGATGCTTCCTCGACTGATTGCCAAGATCAAACAGGAGAGAGCATCGGTGATTCTGATAGCGCCTGCATGGCCACGCAGGACCTGGTATGCAGACCTAGTGGACATGTCGTCCTGTCCACCGTGGTTTCTACCTCTGAGGCAGGACCTTCTAATACAAGGCCCTTTTAAACATCCAAATCTAATTTCTCTGAGGCTGACTGCATGGAGATTGAACGCTTGATTCTATCAAAGCGTGGCTTCTCGGAGTCAGTTATTGATACCTTAATACAGGCACGGAAGCCTGTTACCAGGAAAATTTACCATAAGATATGGCGTAAATATTTATACTGGTGCGAATCCAAGGGTTACTCATGGAGTAAGGTTAGGATTCCTAGGATATTGTCTTTTCTACAAGAAGGTTTAGAAAAGGGTTTATCTGCTAGTTCGTTAAAGGGACAGATTTCTGCTCTGTCTATTCTCTTACACAAACGTCTGGCAGAAGTTCCAGACGTCCAGGCTTTTTGTCAGGCTTTGGCTAGGATTAAGCCTGTGTTTAAGACTGTTGCTCCTCCGTGGAGCTTAAATTTGGTTCTTAAAGTTCTTCAAGGGGTTCCGTTTGAGCCCCTTCATTCCATTGATATTAAGCTTTTATCTTGGAAAGTTCTGTTTTTGATGGCTATTTCCTCGGCTCGAAGAGTCTCTGAGTTATCGGCCTTACATTGTGATTCTCCTTATCTGATTTTCCATTCAGACAAGGTAGTTCTGCGTACTAAACCTGGGTTTTTACCTAAGGTAGTTTCTAACAGGAATATCAATCAGGAGATTGTTGTTCCATCTTTATGTCCTAATCCTTCTTCAAAGAAGGAACGACTTTTGCATAATCTGGACGTAGTCCGTGCCCTGAAGTTCTATTTACAGGCAACTAAAGAATTTAGTCAAACTTCTTCCCTGTTTGTCGTGTACTCTGGTCAGAGGAGAGGTCTAAAAGCTTCAGCAACCTCTCTCTCTTTTTGGCTTCGTAGCATAATACGTTTAGCCTATGAGACTGCTGGACAGCAGCCTCCTGAAAGAATTACAGCTCATTCCACTAGAGCTGTGGCTTCCACCTAGGCCTTTAAGAATGAGGCCTCTGTTGAACAGATTTGCAAGGCTGCAACTTGGTCTTCACTTCACACTTTTTCAAAATTTTACAAATTTGACACTTTTGCTTCTTCGGAGGCTGTTTTTGGGAGAAAGGTTCTACAGGCAGTGGTTCCTTCCATTTAAGTTCCTGCCTTGTCCCTCCCATCATCCGTGTACTTTAGCTTTGGTATTGGTATCCCATAAGTAATGGATGACCCGTGGACTGAATACACTTAACAAGAGAAAACATAATTTATGCTTACCTGATAAATTTATTTCTCTTGTAGTGTATTCAGTCCACGGCCCGCCCTGTCTTTTAAGGCAGATTTAAATTTTAATTAAAACTCCAGTCACCACTGCACCCTATGGTTTCTCCTTTCTTGTCTTGTTTCGGTCGAATGACTGGATATGACATGTGAGGGGAGGAGCTATATAGCAGCTCTGCTTGGGTGATCCTCTTGCAACTTCCTGTTGGGAAGGAGATATAATCCCATAAGTAATGGATGACCCGTGGACTGACTACACTACAAGAGAAATAAATTTATCAGGTAAGCATAAATTATGTTTTTACCTCTGTGATTATCTCATATCTAAGCCTCTGCAAACTGCCCCATTATTTTAGTAGAATTTTTAGTTCTTTTGACAGACTTGCATTTTAGCCACTCAGTTCTCCTAGGCAACTCCATATGCGTGAGCACAAAGTTATCTATATGACACACTTGAACTAACATCTTCTAACTGTGAAAAACTGTCAAAATGCATTCAGATAAGGGGCGGCCCTCCAGGTCTAAGAAATTAGCATATGAATCTCCTAGGTTTAGCTTTCAACTAAGAATACCAAGAGAACAAAGCAAATTTGATTATAAAAGTAAATTGGAAAGTTGTTTAAAATTACATGCCCTATCTGAATCATGAACGTTTATTTTGGAGTAGACTGTCCCTTTATGACTGACACTTGTTAGCCTCCTCTGTGTATGTGCCCCTTTATGCAGTAAATTCAAATTAAATTAAACTTTAATTATTCACATAGAGCATGCAATTTGAAACAACTTAACAGTTTTCTTCTGTTCTCAAATCTATTTTGTTCTTTTGGTGTCCTTTGTTGAAGAGTAAACCGAGGGTAGTATAGGAGCTCAATCACATGAATATGTCTTAAGCATTTAAGGCAGCAATGTTTACAATGATTTATAACATAATATAAACATTGTTGCAAGCTGGTCCGGGTGGGTTTATCCAATTCTCTAAAATTTTTCACTATGGAAGAAATATCATGCAGGTGTTCTGTCGATAACTCCAATTCATTGAGAACGCCAAAATGACGTCACTTCCGGCTGCAGATTACACAAATTGACTCCATTGCGCATGCGAGTGCGCACCCAAGATTATTCATCTGAAAAGAGGCGTACCCTTGGGGAGAACTCATCGAATTCTCCAATAAAAGCCATTGCGCAAACAGACCCTTGAGAAGAACTTATCGAGTGCTACAGGAACTGCTGTTGCGCATCTGTGCATTACGTGTAAACACCGGGCCCGTCTGTGTTCAATAGCTTTACCCTCAGGCCGAGATAAGTTTTCGCTTGTCACGATATTTAGCTTTGAAACCGCTGAGCACACATAATATTTATTATCATTTATTGTTTATTTCTTAAAACTTAACCCCCCCCCCAAATAAAAACCCTAACTCTAAAAAAATACTAAGCTACCCATTGCCTTGAAAAGGGCATTTGTATGGGCAACGCCCTTAAAAGTGTATTCAGCTCTTTTACTTCCTAGACCCTAATCTAAAAATATAACCCACCCAAAAAACCCTTAAAAAAACTTAACACTAACCCCAGACGATCCACTTACAGTTCTAGAAGTCCAGCTTGAAGGATCCATCCAGCCGGCGAAGTCATCCTCCAGACGGCAAGAAGTCTTCATCCAGGTGGCCTCTTCTATCTTCATCCAGCCGGCAAAGTCTTCATCCAGGCGCCGGCGGCCTCTTCTATCTTCATCCAGACCCTTGAGAAGAACTTATCGAGTGCTACAGGAACTGCTGTTGCGCATCTGTGCATTACGTGTAAACACCGGGCCCGTCTGTGTTCAATAGCTTTACCCTCAGGCCGAGATAAGTTTTCGCTTGTCACGATATTTAGCTTTGAAACCGCTGAGCACACATAATATTTATTATCATTTATTGTTTATTTCTTAAAACTTAACCCCCCCCCAAATAAAAACCCTAACTCTAAAAAAAATACTAAGCTACCCATTGCCTTGAAAAGGGCATTTGTATGGGCAACGCCCTTAAAAGTGTATTCAGCTCTTTTACTTCCTAGACCCTAATCTAAAAATAAAACCCACCCAAAAAACCCTTAAAAAAACTTAACACTAACCCCAGACGATCCACTTACAGTTCTAGAAGTCCAGCTTGAAGGATCCATCCAGCCGGCGAAGTCATCCTCCAGACGGCAAGAAGTCTTCATCCAGGTGGCCTCTTCTATCTTCATCCAGCCGGCAAAGTCTTCATCCAGGCGCCGGCGGCCTCTTCTATCTTCATCCAGACGGCGAAGTCCTCATCCAGACGGCATCTTCTATCTTCATCCATCCGGCGCGGAGCGGGTCCATCCTGAAGACATCCGGCACGGAGCATCCTCTTCATACTGTCGCCGCCATAAACTGGAACTTGAATGCAAGTGACGCAATCCAAGATGGCATTCCTAGCATTCCTATTGGCTGAAAGATTTCAATCAGTCAATAGGAGGCGAGCTTCTGAAATCCTATTGGCTGTTCAAATCAGCCAATAGGATGAGAGATACTGAAATCCTGTTGGCTATTCAAATCAGGGTCTTTTGGGTAGGTTTTATTTTTAGATTAGGGTCTGGGCAGTATAAGAGCTAAATGCCCTTCTAAGGGCAATGCCCATACAAATGCCCTTTTCAGGGTAATGGGTAGCATAGTTTTTTTTTAGAGTTAGGATTTTTATTTGGGGGGGTTGGTTGGGTAGTGGGTTTTACTGTTGGGGGGGTGTTTGTATTTTTTTTTTAACAGGTAAAAGAGCTGATATCTTTGGGGCAATGCCCCACAAAAGGCCCTTTTAAGGGCTATTGATAGTTTATTGTAGGCTAGGGTTCTTTTTATTTTGGTGGGCTTTTTTTATTTTGATAGGGCTATTAGATTAGGTGTAAAAAAAAATATTTTTGATCATTTGTTGTTTTTTTTTCTCCGTAATTTAGTGTTTGTTTGTTTTTTGTAACTTAGTGTTTGTTTTTTTTGTGTGATTTAGTACTTTTAATAAGGTTTAATAGTATATTTAAATAATTTTAGTAGGGTTAGGTTTTTTTAACCCCTTAACGACTGAGGGCGTGCAGGGTACGTCCTCAAAAAAAAAGGCAGTTAACGCCTGAGGACGTACCCTGCACGTCCTCGGTGTGGAAAGCAGCTGGAATAACCATTTTTAGCCATCCGGTGCAGAGAGAGCCACTCTGTGGCCCTCTCTGCACCGGACATTAACGGCTAAGTTCGTTGGTGGGTGGGAGCCGGTGTGGGAGGTGGGTGGCGGCCATCGATGGCCTTTGTGATGCGGAGGGGGCGGGATCGGGGGTGGGGACGACCGGGGGGACGTGCACAGACGCGCGCACGTGCACGGGGAGGCCGGGCGGGCGCGTGCACGGGGAGGGAGCGGGTGGGAACCACTACGCTACAGAAATTTTTTAGTTAGAAGTGGGGATCAAAGGGGTAATTATATTTATTTGGTGATCGGTTTGGCTGGTGGGGTATTGGACTGTGGGGGGGAAGCTACACTACAGAAACAAATAAAAAAAAATAATTAAAAAAAACATTTTTATTTGCAAACTGGGTACTGGCAGACAGCTGCCAGTACCCAAGATGGCCCCAATAAGGCAGAGGGGGAGGGTTAGGGAGCTATTTTGGGGGGATCAGGGAGGTTGGGGGCTAAGGGGGGATCCTACATAGCAGCATATGTAAATATGCTAAAAAAATATATATATATATATTTTTTTTTAATACCTTTTATTTTAGTACTGGCAGACTTTCTGCCAGTACTTAAGATGGCGGGGACAATTGTGGGGGAGGGAAGAGAGCTGTTTGGGAGGGATCAGGGGGTGGGATGTGTCAGGTGGGAGTCTGATCTCTACACTAAAGCTAAAATTAACCCTGCAAGCTCCCTACAAACTACTTAATTAACCCCTTCACTGCTGGCCATAATACACATGTGATGCGCAGCAGCATTTAGCGGCCTTCTAATTACCAAAAAGCAACGCCAAAGCCATATATGTCTGCTATTTCTGAACAAAGGGGATCCCAGAGAAGCATTTAAAACCATTTGTGCCATAATTGCACAAGCTGTTTGTAAATAATTTTAGTGAGAAACCTAAAGTTCGAAAAAATTAACAATTTTACACTAGAGCTAAAATTAACCATAGAAGCTCCCTACATGCTCCCTAATTAACCCATTCACTGCTGGGCATAATACACGTGGTGCGCAGTGGCATTTAGCAGCCTTCTAATTACCAAAAAGCAAAGCCAAAGCCATATATGTCTGCTATTTATAAACAAAGAGGATCCCAGAGAAGCATTTACAACCATTTATTCCATAATTTCATGAGTTGTTTGTAAATAATTTCAGTGAGAAACCTAAAGTTTGTGAAAAAAAATTTGTGAAAAAGTAAAAAAAATTTTTTATCTGATCGCATTCGGCGGTGAAATGGTGGCATGAAATATACCAAAATGGGCCTAGATCAATACTTTGGGATGTCTTCTAAAAAAAAATATATACATGTCAATGGATATTCAGAGATTCCTGAAAGATATTAGTGTCCCAATGTAACTAGCGCTAATTTTGAAAAAAAGTGGTTTGGAAATGGCAAAGTGCTACTTGTATTTATGGCCCTATAACTTGCAAAAAAAGCAAAGAACATGTAAACATTGGGTATTTCTAAACTCAGGACAAAATTTAGAAACTATTTAGCATGGGTGTTTTTTGGTGGTTGTAGATGTGTAACAGATTTTGGGGGTCAAAGTTAGAAAAAGTGTGTTTTTTCCATTTTTTCCTCATATTTTATAATATTTTTTATAGTAAATTATAAGATATGATGAAAATAATGGTATATTTTGAAAGTCCATTTAATGGCGAGAAAAACTGTATATAATATGTGTGGGTACAGTAAATGAGTAAGAGGAAAATTACAGCTAAACACAAACACCGCAAAAATGTAAAAATAGCCTTGGTCCCAAACGGACAGAAAATGGAAAAGTTCTGTGGTCATTAAGGGGTTAATATGTAATTTAGTTTATTTAATTGGTAGTTTAATTTAATTTTAGTATAATAGTTAGGGTAGGTTAATTAATAGTTTAAAAATAGTTTTTATTTTAATTATACAGGTAAGTTTTAATTTATATTAAGATAGAGATGTTGTAATTTTAATTTAAAGTTAGGGGGTTGTTAGGTGTAGGGGTTAATAGCTTCATTTAGTTTTTTGTGATGTGGGGGGCTGACGGTTTAGGGGTTAATAGGTTTAGTAAGTGGTGGTGATGTGGGAGGCCAGAGGTTTAGGGGTTAATAAGTTTATTTAGTGGCGGCAATGTCGGGGAGCGGCGGAATAGGGGTTAATAACTTTATTTAGGTTGCGGCAAGGTCGGAGGCGGCAGATTAGGGGTGTTTAGACTTGTGGTTTATGTTAGGGTGTTAGGTGTAAACGTCACTTGTTTTCTACCATAGAAATCAATTGGATATGCTTCATTCTCTTGCAGCATCGAACATATGCTCTCGGTGGTTTCAGACTCCCATTGATTTCTATGGCATCCGCGGCCTCAAGGGTGGCGGATTGAAAACCAGGTACGCTGTGTCGAAAAAGACGCAAGCATACCTGTTAACTATTTGATAAATGGGAACTAGTGTCAAATAGAGCCGAATGTGTATTCGGAACATCTTTAATTTCGTAAGCATCGATCTGCGTCAGATTGAAATTGCAGGATCGTATGTTACTTCACAAAGTTCAACATTTGCTGGTCTTGAGGCTTTGATAACTAGGTCGGATCAATCTCGCAACAATTACGATGCTGAATTCCAGCGTATTTTCGGTTGACAGCTTGATAAATAGGCCCCTAAGGGCTATTGCATTGTCTTTTTATCATGCATTTGTTGTTTATGCAAATCTACTGTATTAACTGGTTCTTTAATAGCCGGATTGTATATTCACAAACATGCTT
This sequence comes from Bombina bombina, assembly GCF_027579735.1. Lineage (NCBI taxonomy): Eukaryota > Metazoa > Chordata > Amphibia > Anura > Bombinatoridae > Bombina > Bombina bombina. The sequence goes on along the minus strand of NC_069505.1, from coordinate 293,572,424 downwards.
AGAGACAAAATTTGCAAAATTCTGAGAAATCTTCATACACATCCAGCCACCAAAACTGTGAGACTCATTGTTCAGTAGAAATATAAGGAACTCTTTGCATTTTGACCTCTTGGTTACAATTTAAACGCTTCCAGCAATTACGCAGTATGTTAAATACAGGTTTTACTGCATACGTTAAATACACATTTTTTCTTAGGAAATTAAAGAGAAATATTACAGCTTAAAGGGACACTCAATCAAAATTAAACTTTCATTATTCAGATAGAACATGCCATTCCAAACAACTTTCCAATTTACTTCCATTAACTAAATGTTATATTTAAACTGTTTGAGTCACCAGCTCCTACTGAGCATGTGCAAGAATAAGTGTGTATGCATTTGTGAATGGCTGATGGCTGTCACATGGTACGTGTATGCATTTGTGATTGGCTGTCACATGGTACAGGGGGAGTGGAAAAATACGTAACTTTTAAAATTGTCAGAAAAAAAAAATCTACTACTCATTTGAAGTTAAGACTAAGTGCTATTGCATTGTCTTGTTATCTTGTATTGGCTGATTATGCAAATCTACTGTGTTGACTGGTCCTTTAATGTAAATGTACATTTTTGCTCCAGGCATTTAATACTTGTTTCGATGTGTTATATTAATACAAGTTTTTAGTTGCAATTACTTTAAAATGTTTACAGCCTACATTCAATACACTTTTAAAATGCTTATTTTATTGAGCACTATATTGTATTTGTGTCTTGTCTTTGCATACAGTAGGTTAGTCCTTAGATGCAACAACTAAAATTTTAATTTAGAGAATCTTGTGTGTGTGTATTTGTATATATATATATATACATATATATATATATATATATATATATATATATATATATGTATGTGTATGTGTATATATATTATGGGGGGGGAGATAAAAAACTGAAATTAAAATCCTCCATGTCTCAAAATGAAATCAATGTAAATATTTGCATAGGAAATTAGTATATCTAGGCAAGTATCCCCGCTTGCTTTCCCCCAGAAATTCTTAATATGCAATGTTTCCAATGCACAAGAGAATTGTGGGAAAGATATGCAAATTAGGTATGCAAATTCTCAGTTTTTTTGCTTGATACAAACAGTTTGAATCTTCTGCTTTTTGTAGATTCAAACTGTTTGTATCATGCATTTGATAAAGGGGGTGTAATACCTCCGAAACATCATGCATTCTTAACTTAAACCATTAAATGTTATATTTTATTCTATACCAGTGAGTGCCTTTTTTCTACTTATATATCTGACGATTTTTTGAAGTGCACCCTGGAAGCTGCTATACTGTATATGGAGTGCCTTTCCTATTGACTTTAATCTACCTATATATATACATACATATATTGCATTACAAAAGTTACATTGCTAAAATTATTTGAGGGACCTCACCATACTGATATGATTTCTTAGATCATATCACCAGAGCAGAGAGCTTTAGATCACCGGGCCCTTAGAGAGAACAATTGAAAAGTAAAATGTTATTATTTATCTCTCCTACCCCTACTGGGACTGTAATTTCTTCTGCTGGCTATGTTTACACAGCTTTTCTATAGCCAGTACTTAAAGGGACATGAAACCCATTTTTTTCCAATAAAGGATATCTAAAGAATGAAGCAAATTAGATTATAGAAGTACATGTGAATGTTGTTTAAAATTGTTTTCTCTATCTGAATCATGAAATAATTTTTTTCGGGTTTCATGTCCCTTTAAAGGGATATTGAAGTCAAAATGAAACTTAACTGATTCAGACTGAGTATGCAGTTTTTAGCATCTTCCATATTTACTTCCATTATCAGATTGTGCACAGTCATTTTATATGCACACTTTCTGAGGCACTATCAAGCATGTGCACAAGTTCACAGTGTATATGTATACCAGTTTGTTATTGGCTAATGACTGTCACATGATGCAGTGGGCCAGCACATGCAAAAAAAATGTAATCTAGTAAGTGTACGTGCATTGTCTTTTTATTAAGCACTTTTTAACTATGCAATACTACTGTCCTTTAAGTATTTAAATTTTCAATATAGGTCAATATAGGTGAGGATACCACAGCAAAATAAAGCTAAAGGAGCAAATTTTAAATAATCTAATACACTCCAGTAGTTAAATGGATAACTTTAAATCTGGGTAAAGTAAAACATCCATTGATTAACATTAAATTTGGGGGCCAATTTATTAAAGTGCGGACGGACATGACACAATGTAGCGTAACATGTCCGCCGCACATCGATAAATGCAGACAGCATACGCTGTCAACATTTATCATTGCACAAGCAGTTCTTTTGAACTTCTTGTGCAATGCCGCCCCCTGCAGGTTTGGGCCAATCAGCCGCTAGCAGGGTCGTATAGGATCAGGCGGATTGGTGTCTGCAGCCTCAGGGCAGGGGAACAATTTATGGAGCAGCGGTCTTTAGACCTGAGGAGGAAGCTCCATTCAGAGCTTGATAATTCGGCCCCTTAGTCTTGAGTTGACTAAGCATCAGATTAACATGTGTCTTCATAATCACACTTTATTAATTAGGTGGTAAATGCTGCAAGGTTTAAGTACTATGAGTGTGGTTCCGCCCAAGCCAAGGTCAATGTGTTAATAAGCATATTTCCTCTCCTTTGTTTCACAGCGCCTTTGTATGTGACACATTAAGAGGTGTTAGAGACAATCCCTGTTCTCTTTCAGACTGTACTGTTAGCAATGTTCCTTTGTATAAATGTAAACAACTCTCGTAAATTAGAGCAAAATATATTAGCTCATAGATTTTGGAAAGAGCAGATTTTTTAGATTTAATTGTATCCTTTTTAAAACTGTTTTGGGTTCATGTATTTTTCTGCATATAAAAACATTTGTAACGAACATTCTGTATTGGTAATTTATGATTTGCTTTTAAAATGTTATAGTGTGCGTGTATATGTGTGTGTGTGTGTGTGTATATATATATATATATATATATATATATATACAGGTATATGTGTGTGTGTATGTATATATATATATATATATATATATATATATATGCTATGCTAGCCTGTATAACAGTGTACATTTGCTGTCTCCTCAAAATAACTCAACTCACAGCCATTAATGTCTAAACCGTTGGCAAGTGAGTGCACCCCTAAGTGGAAATGTCCAAATTGGGCCCAAAGTGTCAATATTTTGTGTGGCCACCATTATTTTCCAGCACTGCCTTAACTCTCTTGGGTATGGAGTTCACCAGAGCTTCACAGGTTGCCACTGGAGTCCTCTTCCACTCCTCCATGACGACATCACAGAGCTGGTGGATGTTAGAGATCTTGTGTTCCCCCCACCTTCCATTTGAGGATGCCCCACAGATGCTCAATAGGGTTTAGGTCTGAAGACATGCTTGGCCAGTCCATCACCTTTACCCTCAGCTTCTTTAGCAAGGCAGTGGTGGTCTTACAGGTGTGTTTTGGGTTGTTATCATGTTGAAATACTGCCCTGTGGCCCAGTCTCCGAAGGGAGGGGATCATGCTCTGCTTCAGTATGTCACAGTACATGTTGGAATTGATGCTTCCCTCAATTAACTGTAGCTCCCCTGTGCCGGCAGCACTCATGCAGGCCCAGACCATGACACTCCCACCACCATGCTTGACTGTAGGCAAGACACAATTGTCTTTGTACTCCTCACCTGGTTGCCGCCACACACGCTTGACACCATCTGAACCAAATAAGTTTATCTTTATCTCATCGGACCACAGGACATGGTTTCAGTAATCCATGTTCTTAGTCTGCTTGTCTTCAGCAAACTGTTTGCAGGCTTTCTTGTGCATCATCTTTAGTAGAGGCTTCCTTCTGGGATGACAGCCATGCAGACCAATTTGATGCAGTGTGCAGCGAATGGTCTGAGCACCGAAAGGCTGACCCCCCACCACTTCAACCTCTACAGCAATGCTGGCAGCACTCATATGTCTATTTCCCAAAGATAACCACTGGATATGACGCTGAGCATGTGCACTCAACTTCTTTGGTCGGCCATGGCGAGGCCTGTTCTGAGTGGAACCTGTCCTGTGAAACTGCTGAATGGTCTTGCCCACCGTGCACAGTTTCAGGGTCTTGGCAATCTTCTTATAGCCTAGGCCATCTTTATGTAGAGCAACAATTCTTTTTTTCAGATACTTAGAGAGTTCTTTGCCATGAGGTGCCATGTTGAACTTCCAGTGACCAGTATAAGAGAGTGTGAGAGCGATAACACCAAATTTAACACACCTGCTCCCCATTCACATCTGAGACCTTGTAACACTAACTGAGACCTTGTAAGACTAACGAGTCACATGACACCGGGGAGGGAAAATGGCTAATTGGGCCCAATTTGGACATTTCCACCTAGGGGTGTACTCACTTTTGTTGCCAATGGTTTAGACATTAATGGCTGTGAGTTGAGTTATTTTGAGGGAACAGCAAATTTACACTGTAATACAGGCTGTACATTCACGACTTTACATTGTAGCAAAGTGTCATTTCTTCAGTGTTGTCACATGAAAATATATAATAAAATGTTTGCAAAAATGTGAGGGGTGTACTCACTTTTGTGAGATACTGTATATATACAGTATATGTGAGTGTATCTCTCTCTCTCTCTCTCTCTCTCTCTCTCTCTCTAAACGCAAAAGCTGGAGAAGATTTCAACTTGCTGTTTGACAAATCTGATTAGTCTTTGTGGTCTGTCTAACCACATTCAAATTTAGAGCCATCACTATTAAATGTATACTAGGCTACACATTCCTAGCATCATTTTTAAGACACTTTACAATGCTTCTATTGGTTGATGATCTCAAAGCCTATTGTGGAGCTGATTGGTAGATGTACTTTGTGCACAATACATGGACCATACCTACCTATCAATGCTGGGTAAACGCAGGAATAGGTGCCCAGCTTGTGCCCTGCTACTGTGAACCCCATAATGCAATGTATCACCCTAAATAATAACACCTTGAAAGGATCCTAAACTTCAATACTCACCAAATGCAAGATTCTAAAACCCCTGCTAAAAATTTGATTTCTTCTATAAGATACAACGAGTCCACGGATTTCATCCTTACTTGTGGGATATTAACCTCCTGCTAACAGGAAGTGGCAAAGAGCACCACAGCAGAGCTGTATATATAGCTCCTCCCTTCCCTCCACCCCCAGTTATTCTCTTTGCATGTGTTAGTAATAGGAAGAGGTAAAGTGAGCTGTTAGTTTTAGATTCTTCAATCAAGAAGTTTTTTATTTTAAATGGTACCGGTGAGTACTATTTTCCTCAGGGAGATATGGAATGAAGAAGATTTCTGCCCTGAGGTTGATGATCTTAGCAGATCTAACTAAGATCCATGTTGGTTCCCACAGAGCTTCTGAAGGTAGTGCAAGAGAAATCTTCAGTGTGGAGAACGGTGTCATGCTACAAGCAGCATTGAGGTATGTTCAGTCTTTTATTTCTGAGCAGACTTGGTATATCAGAACTGGCTGACATTTTTTCCCTGCAAGGGAAGGGGTAAGCAGTAGATCTGTACACTGAGAATCCTGTGTTTATACATATTATACATATATATTGCTTTGACACTGTATTGGGCTGGACACTGGGAGAGGCAGCTTGACATTTTATATTTTATTCAAAAGTCAGTAGGGCTGCAGTTTTTATTAAAAGATTTTTGGCTTATTTTTTTTTAACCGCTTCCCATGCGGTTAAACAGTCTGTTAGGACAACGTCCATGATGGGCGGGGCCTATTTCGCACGCTCAGATGCGCAGTTTACTCTGACTGAGAAGGCAGCAGACATTAGCTCCGGTGGGGCCTAATCTTGTGTTCTGTTCACCGGATTTTTTGCAGTACCCTGGGGGCAGGTAGGCGCCACAGAGGTACAGGGGTCTTTTTTCTGTCAAGGTATATTTTTTGGTTAAAATGTCTCTTAGAGGGTAAATTCACCTTTTACTTATTGTTTGCAATAATTTTTGGGCCAATTGAATCATTATATTTAATTGTGTAGCATTTTTTTTTTTTAACGTTTTTAGGCAGTTTGAGAAAAAATTGTGCGCTTTTTATTTCTTAAAGGCGCAGTACACATTTTTCTAAAAATTGTTTGAATCAATAAATGAGGTGATCTACGACTATTGTGGTTATTACTAGTCTGTTCAACATGTCTGACATTGAGGAAACTAATTGTTCTATGTGTTTAGAAGCCATTGTGGAACCCCCTCTTACTTTGTGTACTTCTTGTACTGAAAGGGCCTTACAATGTAAAAAGCATATTTTAGGTAAAGAAAGTGTGCCTAAGGATGATTCTCAGTCTGAAGAGAATCAGGATATGCCATCTAATTCTCCCCAAGTGTCACAACCTTTAACGCCCACACAAGCAACGCCAAGTACCTCAAGTGCGAATAATTCTTTTACTCTGCAGGATATGGCTGCAGTTATGTCAACTACCCTTACAGAGGTATTATCTAAGTTACCAGTGTTACAGGGTAAACGCAGTAGGTCAGGTATTAATGTGAATACTGAATCTTCTGATGCTTTGTTGGCTATTTCCGATGTACCCTCACAGGGCTCTGAGTTGGGGGTCGGGAATTGTTGTCTGAGGGAGAACTTTCAGACCCAGGAAGTATGTTACCTCAGACAGATTCGGACGGCATGTCCTTTAAATTTAAGCTTGAACACCTCCGACTCTGGATGATTGTGACCCTATTGTAATTCCGCCAGAGAAATTGTGTAAAATGGACAAATATCTAGAGGTACCTACTTACACTGATGTTTTTCCGGTTCCTAAAAGAATTTTGGAAATTATAAAAAAGGAATGGGACAGACTGGGAATACCGTTCTCTCCTCCTCCTAATTTCAAGAAAATGTATCCCATATCGGACACCATTCAGGACTCTTGGCAGTCGGTCCCTAAGGTGGAGGGAGCTATTTCTACCCTGGCTAAGCGTACAACTATACCTATTGAAGACAGTTGTGCTTTCAAAGACCCTATGGATAAGAAGTTAGAGGGTCTTCTAAAGAAATTATTTATTCATCAGGGTTTCCTTTTACAACCAACAGCTTGCATTGTTCCAGTTACTACTTCAGCATCTTTTGGTTTGATGCTCTAGAAGAGTCTCTGAAGGTTGAGACTCCTTTAGAGGACATTTTGGATAGAATTAAGGCTCTCAAACTAGCTAATTCTTTTATTACAGATGCTGCCTTTCAAATTGCTAAATTGGCGGCGAAAAATGCAGGATTTGACATTTTAGCGCATAGAGCGTAATGGTTAAAATCATGGTCTGCTGATGTGTCATCCAAATCTAAGCTCTTAGCTATTCCTTTCAAGGGTAAGACCCTATTCGGGCCTAAGTTAAAGGAAATCATTTCTGACATTACTGGAGGTAAAGGTCACGCCCTACCTCAGGATAAGTATGTTAAGATGAGGGGTAAACAAAATAATTTTTGTTCCTTTCGAAATTTTAAAGGAGTACCCTTTGCTTCCTCTTCCTCCACAAATCAGGAAGGGAATTTTGCTCAATCCAAGTCCGTCTGGAGACCCAACCAGGCTTGGAACAAAGGTAAACAACCCAAGAAGCCCGCTGCTGCTACAAAGACAGCATGAAGGGGCGGCCCCCGATCTGAGACCGGATATAGTAGGGGGCAGACTTTCTTTCTTTGCCCAGGCTGGACACTGGAAATCGTGACCCACGGGTATCAACTGGAATTCAAGGATTTTCTCCCAAGAGGGAGATTTCTTCTTTCACGATTGTCTGTAGACCAGATAAAAAGAGAGGCGTTTTTACGTTGTGTAAAAGACCTCTCCACTACAGCAGTAATTTGTCCCGTTCCAAGACTAGAACAGGGGCAGGGATTTTACTCAAATCTTTTAGTGGTTCCCAAAAAAGAGGGAATGTTCAGACCTATTTTAGTTCTCAAGAGTCTAAACAAGTTTCTCAGAGTTCCATCCTTCAAGATGGAGACCATCCAAACCATTTTACCAATGATCCAGGAGGGTCAATATATGACTACCGTGGACCTGAAGGATGCATACCTTCATATTCCTATTCGCAAGGATCATCATCAGTACCTAAGGTTTGCCTTCCTGGACAAACATTTTCAGTCTGTGGCTGTTCCCTTTGGGTTGGCCACAGCACCCAGGATCTTCACAAAGGTTCTAGGGTCCCTTCTGGCGGTTCTCAGACCGCGGGGCATAGCAGTGGCGCCTTATCTGGACGATATTTTGATTCAGGCGTCGACTTATCATCTGACGAAATCTCATACAGACAGAGTATTGTCCTTCCTGAGAACTCACAGTTGGAAGGTGAACCTAGAAAAGAGTTCACTAGTTCCACGGACAAGGGTTCCCTTCTTGGGAACTCTGATAGACTCTGTAGACGTGAAAATATTTCTGACAGAGATCAGAAAATAAAAAATTCTAAATACATGTCGAGCCCTTCAGTCCAATCCTCGGCCATCAGTGGCTCAGTGTATGGAGGTAATTGGATTAATGGTAACGGCAATGGATATCATTCCGTTTGCTCGTTTTCATCTCAGACCACTGCAGCTGTGCATGCTCGGACAGTGGAATGGGGACTATGCGAATTTATCTCCTCAGATAAATCTGGATCAAGAGACCAGAGACTCTCTTCTTTGGTGGTTATCACCGGATCATCTGTCCCAGGGGACGTGTTTCCACAGACCCTCGTGGGTGATAGTGACAACGGACGCCAGCCTACTGGGCTGGGGTGCAGTCTGGAATTCCCTGAAGGCTCAGGATGTATGGACTCAGGTGGAGTCTCTACTTCCAATCAATATTCTGGAATTGAGAGCAATATTCAATGCGCTTCAGGCATGGCCTCAGTTGGCTTCGGCCAAATTAATCAGATTCCAGTCGGACAATATCACGACTGTGGCTTATATCAATCATCAGGGGGGAACGAGGAGTTCCTTGGCAATGACAGAAGTATCCAAGATAATTCGATGGGCGGAGGCCCACTCTTGTTATCTGTCGGCAATCTATATCCCAGGACTAGAGAACTGGGAAGTGGATTTTCTAAGTCAACAGACTTTTCATCCTGGGGAGTGGGAACTCCACCCGGAGGTGTTTGCCTCACTGATTCTCCGATGGGGGGGCAGACCGGAATTGGATCTGATGGCATCTCGACAGAATGCCAAGCTTCCAAGATACGGATCCATGTCGAGGGATCCTCAGGCCGAACTGATAGATGCCTTGGCAGTGCCTTGGTCATTCAGCCTAGCTTATGTGATTCCACCGTTTCCTCTCCTTCCACGTGTGATTGCTCGGATCAAACAGGAGAGAGATTCGGTAATTCTGATTGCGCCTGCGTGTCCACGCAGGACTTGGTATGCGGATCTAGTGGACATGTCCTCTCTGCCACCGTGGAAACTTCCATTTAGAGAGACCTTCTCATTCAAGGACCTTTCCAACATCCAAATCTAAATTCTCTGCAGCTGAATGCTTGGAGATTGAACGCTTGATTTTATCTAAGCGGGGATTCTCATATTCGGTCATTGATACTTTGATACAGGCATGTAAGCCTGCCACTAGAAAGATCTATCATAAGATATGGCGTAAATATCTTTTTTGGTGTGAATCCAAGTGCTACTCATGGAGTAAAATTAGGATTCCCAGGATTCTGTCTTTTCTCCAAGAAGGATTGGAGAAAGGGTTATCAGCGAGTTCCTTAAAGGGACAGATTTCTGCTTTGTCTATTTTGCTACACAAACGTTTGGCAGATGTTCCAGATGTTCAGTCTTTTTGTCAGGCTCTAACCAGAATTAAGCCTGTATTGAGACCAATTAATCCTCCCTGGAGTTTGAATTTAGTTCTTAGAGTTCTTCAAGGGGTTCCGTTTGAACCCATGCATTCCATAGATATTATATTGTTATCTTGGAAAGTTTTGTTTTTAGTTGCTATTTCTTCAGCTCGTAGAGCTTTCAGCGTTACAATGTGATTCGCCTTATCTTATCTTTCATTCTGATAAGGTGGTTTTGCGTACCAAACCTGGATTCCTTCCTAAGGTTGTTTCAAATAAGAATATTAATCAGGAAATTGTTGTTCCTTCCTTGTGTCCTGATCCTTCTTCTAAGAAGGAGCGTCTGTTACATAACCTGGACGTGGTCCGTGCCTTGAAGTTTTACTTGCAGGCGACTAAGGATTTCCGTCAATCATCTTCATTATTCATTGTTTATTCTGGGAAGCGTAGGGGTCAGCAAGCTACGGCTACCTCTCTTTCTTTTTGGCTGAAGAGTATCATCCGCCTGGCATATGAGACTGCTGGACAGCAGCCTCCTGAAAGAATTACAGCTCATTCTACTAGGACTGTGGCTTCCACATGTGCTTTTAAAAACGATGCTTCTGTTGAACAGATTTGCAAGGCTGCGACTTGGTCGTCTCTTCATACTTTTTCCAAATTTTCCAAATTTGATACTTTTGCTTCTTTTGAGGCTGTTTTTGGGAGAAAAGTTCTTCAAGCAGTGGTGCCTTCCGTTTAGGTCTCTGTCTTGTCCCTCCCGTTTCATCCGTGTCCTGTAGCTTTGGTATTGTATCCCACAAGTAAGGATGAAATCCGTGGACTCGTCGTATCTTGTAGAACAAAAGTAAATTTATGCTTACCTGATAAATTAATTTTTTCTATGATACCTTGAGTCCACGGCCCTCCCTGTCATTTTTCAGACAGATTTAGATTATATTTTATTTTTTATAACTTCAGTCACCTCTGCACCTTTAGTTTTTCTTTTCTCTTCCTAACCTTCGGTTGAATGACTGGGGGTGAAGGGAAGGGAGGAGCTATATATACAGCTCTGCTGTGGTGCTCTTTGCCACTTCCTGTTAGCAGGAGGTTAATATCCCACAAGTAAGGATGAAATCCGTGGACTCGTCGTATCGTAGAAGAAATTAATTTATCAGGTAAGCATAAATTTACTTTTTACCTATAATACTCTAGCCTGAAGGGACTAGTTTATATACTTTAAACATTGGGGCAACGAACAAAGGTTGCCACAGCGCATCATGCCAAGACTGGAGGGTGGCACTGGTGAAGGATTGTCATTTTCTCCCAATCTACCTCTCTCCTTGTCTTGCTAAAAACGTAACTGACTTCTGAATCTATGGCATTTTACATAGAGAACTGATGGGGCCAAAACAGTGATTTGGGGTGCATGGCACCGTCAGCACCCACTAGGACCACTAGTGATTCAGTGCATTTCCGGATATTAACTGAAGTCATCATGGTGCTTAACATCTCAGAATCAATCCTTCACCACATTTTTTTTTTAATGGTCCTAAGTCACAAGAGAATGATAGACCAATACGTTTCTGTTGATGACCTATACATTCAGAGAATTGGCCCACTGTGTTATTTTGGACAAAGGAATATTTACGGTGGAACAATGCCAACTTGGTAATGCTAAAAAGAGGATTAGACTGTTGACCTAGTTTTCTGTGGGACTCTGAGGTGTGGAGGTCTTTTGGGGAGATTTCCTTTAAATGGATCAGGTTCACTTAGATGAAGGGTTCCTTATGTGAGTGGGGATTCCTTTGGGATGAAATATCTTTACCAGGGGGCAGTTGGTGAATGAGTGGAACTCATGTATATGATTTTTTGTGCTGGATAAGAATCACTTTGCATAGAAGTGTCACCCAAAGGTGTTTCATCTTGTGTGTTGCTGGGAGCTAGGGATAAATGTGGAGTGTCTTATGGTGGTTAATGGATTCATTTAGACAGAGGGTTGGTTCATTGTGGCCATGGGATTCTGCCTTATCAGGGATATTGTTCTAGGCGATGTTGCAGAGAGTTGATAATTAGCTAGTAGCATTAGAGCAACAGCAGTACAAATTATTTGTGAATGAGGAATTGTAACATTTTCAATATAAGTGACTGTTAATAATTTAACAAGATGGGTCATCATAACAGGGGTGAGAGTCAATTAAAAAAATAAACATATCCAGTTTTCCATCCTTGTGTTGTACACATTTGATAATGCATTATTGCTGGAAGTTAAGTGCGTAGGGCGTAAGACAATAAAATACCATAAATTATCACGTTGTTCTGAAGCCCAGCAATTTGCCTTAGATCTCTTTTGAATGACATAATGACACATTTCATTACACCTTTCATGTTTTTTATTGCACTTGTGTTCTATAGGCAAAACGCTCAACATCTGCTTCCAGCGGCTGAGTCAGTTATGTAACATGCGCTGACTTTTTAGGTTCAAATCCCATTTAAAAATAAAAAAAAGTTTTATTTTAAAAATTCCTCCAAGCTATTTTAAGATGAAGAGCAGGGGGATAGTAATGGGAAATAAAGATTTAAATATGTTTTGTGCTTATGGTAAAATGGAGACCTTGTCCGGAATGACAGCTACATTCCTGCATTGCAGACGTACCTTAAAGCATTGCTTGAGGACTAAATGACCTTATAACTCACCACTGTCTTATAAACCTGAAGTTCACAAGCATTTTAAATACATCAACACATTTGGTAAAATGCTGAAGGCAAACATACATTCAGAAACATGAGGTTAAGGTCTAAGGTACTGTACAAAACCCCAATACACCTTTGTCAAATAAGCAAACAAAAAACCTTGCCAATGTACTTATATTTTTAAATGTATGTAAACGTAACTCTTTCTTTTGGTTCCATTTGCTTAAATGTAGTTCCTTTCAATGAGAGCATACTGAGATAGACTTCAGGAGCGTGCACGTTTACTGTAATATATATATATATATATATAAAACATTGCTACAAACCTTCCTGCAAACACTGCTGCCATATAGTGCACACTCCTGATTCTACTTCAGTATGCTCTGATGGAAAGTATCTAAGTTTAAACAAACAACAAAAACTAAAAGAATAGTGGTGTTTAAACTAAGTATACCAAGACAAAGAGACAAATTTAATAACAAAAATAAATTGTATCGTTTTAAAAATTGTATGCTACAGAATCATAAAAGTTAATTTATGTTATGAGATGGTGAGAGTTCACGTTATCTTGCCTGTGAATCCCCTCCTGACTACTAGGAAGTGAATACACATACATGAGGACTTGTGGACTCTTGTCATAATGAAAGAAATTAATTTATCTGGTAAACATACATTTTTTTTATTTTTTTTTTACTTCCACGCTCCTCTCGAATATAATTTTGTAACCAAAATGTTGTCCCTTTAACCCCTTCAGGATGGACATATCTGTCCAAGTTCGAATGGTAAACAAAAAAAAAAGAAAAAGGAGGCACATGATCATCACTGCGATCATGTGCTTCAAATATGGTGCTGATTGGCTCCTGTGGGACTTTCTGTGTTGCTAGGCGCATCCACCAGTTGGATTAATCAGCATTTGTACACAAAAGGGAGCAGGACACCGCAAAAGTTAGTACAATCCATGTCATCCTAAAGGTGTTTAACCCTTTAAGGCCGGCTTGGAACATCCTTACGGTGTCTAGGGATTACGGTAGTCAACTCTTGACTACTAATGTAAACTGAGGTTGTCATAATAGTTAGGAAAGAGAAAAAATATTACAGAAGTCTTGTAATAATTTAATTTGTAATCAACCTGTCATTGCACTGTGGAATATACTGAAATATTATCAGTAAATACCACTGTTTTTATCACTATAATTTATCATTATTATTAGATTATAATAGTAATAAAAATATTTTTACGTATAAACTTTTAACATATTCCACAGTGCAATAACAGTAGGAAAGTCATTACATTTAAATCATATTTAAAAAGGCAGGATGGCACAATAAAACTTTAGGGGTTTATATAGAGCATGCAATTTTAAGATACTTAAGTTTACTTCTATAAATGTATTTAATTTTTTGTTGAAAAGCATACCTAGGTAGTCTCAGGAACAGCAATGCACTACTGGGATCTAAAAGCTGATTGGTGGCTGCACATATATGTCTCATGTCATTGGCTGTACCTCATCTAACTCACAGTTGTGCATTGCTTCTCTGTTGACTTTAACTATGTGTTTAACCTCTTTGTAAATGATAAACACACAGTTATAATCAAGCAACAGTGCAATTATAATATCCTCGGTTGCTTACAGAGAAATTTTTTTTTGCACTTTTTTTGTGCTTTTAAGATATATTTGACAAAATGTAGGTTTTTAAATTTTTCTTTCCTTTTTTTTTTTAATCTCTTTGCTGTGATGAGGATTAAATGAACAGGATATTTCTGGTTTCCTCATATCTATCACTGTAGCAATATGTAACTGCATAATTCATAGACTATCTAAATGTTTAATACTCCAGAGGTTTTATAACTGAACTGTATCTCTATCATTTATTATTAGTTAATAAGGAAAGCATCACCTAATGGTCTTTACTGACGCTTGAAATGATTTTAATTTGTGAAGGTAATTTGGAGTCACTATGGGTAGTTTTGCTTTGTTTCCTATTACTGAGTGTAATTTTATGTGTAAAAACTTTAGTAAACTAGTCAGGGAAACAAGTTACTTATCATGAGACAAAGGCCTCCATGTATTAACCGGTGTGCGGACAAGCAGAAGTTATCTGCACGCCTATGTTGTCCGTCTGCTTCCCATATGTATCATTACACACTCTGATGAGAGTATAATGCTCGCCCCTTGAGAAGGGTCTGTCAATCACAACAGGCGGGCGATTTCAGGGCGATTTTTCTCCGCCACCTCAGGGCTTACACTGCTTAGTACATACAGCCCAAACAGTTGTCTATCCAAGAAAAAAAAAAAAAAAAGTTCATGTTTGGATTCAACATGTGATTTTAAGAGACTTTTTAATTTAATTTATTATCATCAAAGATACTTGAAAAGCATATCTAGGTAGACTGAGGAACAGCAATGCACTGATAGGAGCTAGCTGGTGATTGGATGCTACACACATATGCCTCTTGTCATTGGCTCATTAGACTGAGTATAACCATATGATTAACTCCTTTGCAGGGTTTAAACACATTTGGGTAGAATCCAATGCTTTCAATTTTCTTTTTTAAAAAACACAGGACCAGATTTTCTTTTTTAATATATTTTTTTAAACTGCCACAAGTTTAGGGGGTGATTTACTAATGTGCGGACAGACATGATCCACGCTGTCAGCATTTTTTATTGCACAAGCATGTCTCGTGAAATGCTTGTGCAATGCTGCTCCCTGCACATTTTCGGCCAATCGGCCGCTAGCAGGGGGTGTCAATTAACCCAATGGTATCTGATCAGGCTGATTGATGTCCACCGCCTCAGATGTGGCGACGAGTTAAGGAGCAGCTTCATAAATCGACCCCAAGGTCTCCATTTTCCCTGAACACCAATAATAGCTCTCAATCAACAAACACTGGAACTGATACAGCATACAAAACAACAGCATAAATCTAGAGTGGCTAATTTGTGCTCTTTTTTTACATATACATGTGGACGATGATTACATATTTAGTGTCATTTATTATTTGGCGAAAATCTATCATCATCAAAAATGTCCTTCGCTGCTGTTTCCATGGGCTGCACAAACTTGTTTTTTCTAGTCTAAGTATGTGCAGATCCTTTGCCCAATATGTTAACAATCAATCTGTGGGTGATGGGCATTGATCAAATGCGCTTGGCTGTAGAACGCAATGTGTCCATTTTTTGGTCAATATTTAGGGCTATGCACTAACTGTAGTGCGCAAGCAATGTAGGGTATTTCTTGTTTTTTTTCGCACAATGGAAATAGCGCATGTATTATTTATTTATTTATAAAATATTTTACCAGGAAGGGTACATTGAGATTTCTCTTGTTTTCAAGTATGTCCTGGGATTCAAGTATGTCCTGGGATTCAAGTATGTCCTGGAATTCAATTAAGAGTTGAAAGTAAACACGTTCGCTTGAGCGCAATCAAATTAAACGCATGTTGGGTTAGCGTGACTAAAGAGCTCTGGTTAACTGTTAAGCAAGACAAAAAAGTTCCACAAAACATATCAAAAATACATTTAACAGCACAGTTACTCATTTTAACACTGTCTGATAAAAATTATTTTATAAAAAAAAATTGCATTAAAAGGTTTTAAGGGCTCAAAGATATGAGTTCTCGGGTGTTTTTACAGACATATTGTATCTAAAGACGTATATACACATATAAACCCATAAATGCATATATATATACATATAAAGACAGATTTATATGTGCATTGGAGCCTGTTTTAGTCAAGTAGCTGAAAACAGCTACTTGTGTGTATGCACTGTACATATATCACATTCCAATGTTCTTCACATTCCAATGTTCTTTAAATAGATATTCCTATATATATATATATATATCTCTATATAGCTATACTATATAGAATTAAATATATATATATATATATATATATATATATATATATATATATATATATATATACACACACACACAGTATATTACAAAAAAATCATATATATATATATATTTAAGAATAAAATAAATAGAACATATTCTTCTATGTGGAGAACATTGGAATGGGAAATAATTATAATTCATATCTGGTTTAGGGTACTTGAATTACCCTTAGGCGGTAACTTGAGATCCAATGGATAGTGATCACTAATATTAATGCTGCCTATGCATCCTATTGGAGAATTTTCTAATGTCTGCTTGGATCCAGAACTCTCTTTTTCAAACACAGAAATGGTATTAAAAGCGTAAAAGCGGGAGAAGTAAAACAGTTGATAAAGACCATCAGAAAGATCGGGATCGACTCCATAGTTCTATGTAACCAAAAATTTTATTTTTCTTCGTTTATGTCCATCTAATATAGGAAAATTCCTAATTTAATAATTGTCCCATAGGATTTTATTTTACTGACCAGAACTAGTTAAAATTGACAGTCATGTTTGTACTATATAGTATATTTATTTACTTTCTTATAAATACCATGTTCAGCTATTTTACTTCCAAAAATTGTGTAGCAAACACTCTTGGCCAAGTTGGCAAGCGGCATATTAATTAATTTAATGTGTCAAAGTCTTTCTAGCAGGTCTTATATGAGGCCATGTGGAAAGTTATTATTTACACCAAATACGAATGGCTGGAGAGGAAGTCCTGCAGAAAATAATGTAACTTGTGGGATTGGTTACATAGAGTGAAGGCAGACTTCGTTACTTAACCCACTCACCACCGGCAATTTCATAGAAAAACTTGCCCAAAGTACCAGAGCATTTTTTGTATTTTTGCTATCACTCAGTTTAAACAGAAATAGAGCCTTTGTTTTTTTTTTCATTCACCTATGAAAACGATATTCATAATTAGACGACTCAAGGTATTGAACTAGGCCCATTTTGGTATATACTGTATGATGCTTTTATTTTTTAAATAAACGTTGTGGTGTCTTTGTCTGTTCCTGTAATGCAACAATAAAAATTGAAGATTATTTATAAATAGGACTGGCTTGCTGCTCTTTTTAATTATTATACAAGAACCAGCTTTGATTGGCTAAAATGCAAGACTGTAAAAAGCACTGAGATAAGGGGGCAGTCTGCAGAGGTAAAAAGTATATAAATATAACAATAATGGTTATGCAAAACTGGAAGATGTGTAATAAAGGGATTATCTATCCTTTTAAACAAAAAAAAATCAAATAGACTGTCCCTTTAAATTTGATTTCTAAGTCTCACAAACAGCATGAGATTGATGTATGCAGGATTTGCTGTAGTTTGTACATTGCTTCAAATGCTGTTTAGGAACTGAGCGCTTATCGTGTCTGCAGGAGCTGTTATGTAGCATTTGGTTGGCGTAACTTCTATTGCAGGCTGCTATTTGCAGATTATGGGCTAATCCTTGATTTGAATTCCTCATTGTTTAGTCATTGGTTTTAAAGGAAAATAGGTAAGAAAAAAAATCAAATCAACCAGGTCTTTCTTTGGGTTATGCTATCAGTAGTTTCAAGGGTGATAACAGCAGGTGATTCAAACAAAAGAATGAAAATAGTCCATTGCGCTTGATGGAGGTCATACATACCTGGTGCGTGACTAAGAAAACAAAAACCTAATGAAATCACCACAGTAAAAGGAGGTTATTGTGTTTTAAGTTAAGGAACACATCACCCAGTCTGCTCAGGTTTCAATGTGTAGTGTAAACCAATGTTTCTTTCATGCATTTTAAAGATAGCTTTATTATACCTGATCTGAAGAGTAAAAATGTTACTTGTGAATTTGCAGCATGGGAATTAATTTAAAATAGTTGAGCGACTGTCACACACATATTATCCATATATATATATATATATATATATATATATATATATATATATATATATATATATATATATATATATAAATATAATATAATATATATACACACTATTTATGTTACAATCTTAAAGGGTTTAATGTCCCTTTAAAATGTTATGAATGTCATGTGTGCAATGTTGAAAAGTTTTCCAATTTTAGTCTGTTATCAAATTCACTCCTTTGCTGAAACGTAACTCCTTTCCATAAGAGCATACTGAGGTAGGCTCAGGAGCGTGCTTTTGTCTTGAGCACTATATGGCAACTTTTATTATATACATACATAGTAACGTAGTAGATCAGGTTGAAAAAAGACTGAAGTCCATCAAGTTCAACCTATACAAATCTAATACACGTTTTAAAAAAAAAAAAAACTCCAGTAGAGCTTAAATTAATCCCACCCATTTAATACAAGCAATAATATCCATGAATTTTGTTTCTAGCCAGAAATGTAGCCAAACAATTTTTAAATATATGTAGGGTATTGGCATTCACTACCTCCTTTGGTAATGAGTTCCCCATTTTTTTTGCTCTTACAGTGAAAAAACGTTTCCGTTGCAGGAGATTAATTCTCCTTTCCTCCAACCTTAAATTGTGACCTCTTGTCACAAACAACTTTCTTAGAATAAACAGAGCTTCTGCCATCTCTGTATATGGGCCTTGAATATATATATATATATATATATAAAGTAATCATCTCACCTCTCAAATGCCTTTTTTCTAGGGAAAACAGACCCAGTTTGGCTAGCCTCTCCTCATAGCTTAAATTCTCCATTCCCCTTATTAGCTTTGTGGCCCTTCTCTGAACTTTTTCTAGTTTTGCAATATCTTAAACTGCACTCCATACTTAAAGGGACATGAAACCCCAAAAAATTATTTCATGATTCAGATAGAGAATACAATTTTAAACAACTTTCCAATTCACTTCTATTATCTAATCTGTTTTATTCTCTTGGTATCATTTGTTGAAGGAGCAGCAATGCACTACTGGTTTCTAAATGAACACATGGGTGAGCCAATGACAATCAGTTTTATATATGCAGCCACCAATCAACAGCTAGAACCTTGGTTCTCTGCTGCACATGAACTTGCCTAGATAAACATTTTAGCAAAGGATAACAAGAGAAATTAGCAAATTAAACAATTGAAGTAAATTGGAAAGTTGTTTGAAATTGTATTCTCTATCTGAATCATGAAAGAAATTTTTTGGGTTTCATGTCCCTTTAAGGCAAGGTCTTACCAGGGATTTATATAGTGTCAGAATTATGCTTTCTTCCCTTGAATCAATGCCTCTTTTAATACATAATAGTATCTTATTAGCCTTTGAAGCCGCTGCCCTGCACTGTGCATCCATCTTTAGCTTGTTATCTATTACTACTCCCAAATTCCTTTCCTCATCTGTTTGGCTAAGTCTTGTCCCATTTAAAAAATATGTTGCCTGATTATTTTTACTTCCAAATTGTAGAACCTTGCATTTTCCCGTATTAAATCTCATTTTCCATTTACCTGCCCATACTTCTAATTTTTGCAGATCCCTTTGTAATGAAAGTTCATCCTGCTCTGACCTAATTACCTTACTTAACTTAGTATCATCTGCAAAAATAAAGATGTCACTATTTAATCCTTGCTCCAAGTCATTAATAAAAATATTAAATAGAACAGGGCCCAGTACTGATCCCTGGGGGACTCCACTGATTACCGTTGTCCAATCTGAGTATGATCTGTTTACTACTACTCGTTGCTCCCTATCTTTTATCCAGTTATTTATCCATGAGTTAACATTTTCAGCTAATCCCAGTCCCTTCATTTTGTGCATTAAACTCTCATGTGGCACTGTATCAAACACCTTTGCAAAGTCTAAGTATATCGCATTAACTGATTCCCCTTTATCTATATTTTTACTTATTTTCTCGTAGAATCTAATTAGATTAGTTTGACATGATCTATTTCTCATTAAACCATGCTGATTTAAACTCATAATTTTGTTTACACTAATGTGCTCATCAATATTATCCCTTATAATCCCTTCAAATATCTTCTCCACTACTGATGTCAGACTAACTGGTCTATAGCTTCCTGGATCATCCCTGCTTCCCTTTTTGAAGAGTGGCACCACATCAGCTTTATGCCAATCCTGGGGTACTATGCCTGATGATAATGAATCTTGAAAAATTAAGAGTAGTGGTTTGTCTATTACAGTGCTAAATTCCCGTAACACCCTTAAGTGTATTCCATCTGGGCCTGGAGTTTTATTTACCTTAATATTATCAAGTTTTTTCCTGATATCCTCTAGACCAGTGTTTTTCAACCAGTGTGCCGTGGCACACTAGTGTGCCGTGAGAGATCCTCAGGTGTGCCACGACAGACTGACAACAGTGTGGCATATTTTTTAAACTCTGCTTGTTTTTTACTCCCAGTGCAGGGGTAGTTTGTAGGAGGCATGGCATAACAGCACAATACATATAGTATGTGTGTGTTTGTGTGCATGTGTATATATATATATATATATATATATATATATATATATAAACAGTGTGGCATATTTTTTAAACTCTGCTTGTTTTTTACTCCCAGTGCAGGGGTAGTTTGTAGGAGGCATGGCATAACAGCACAATACATATAGTATGTGTGTGTTTGTGTGCATGTGTATATATATATATATATATATATATATATATATATATATATATATATATATATATATATATATATATACTGTATTAGGCTACAATGTGTGATTTTTTTAAAATTTTGGGATGGTGGTGTGCCACAGGATTTTTTAATGTAAAAAAGTGTGCCACGGCAAAAAAAGGTTAAAAATCACTGCTCTAGACATAACCCAGTTAATGCTATGAGCTGGCATGTTCTAGTTTGTTCCAAAGTTTCCTCCATTGTTTCCTCTCTTGTGTATACTGAAGAAAAGAACTGTTTTAGTACCTCAGCCTTCTCCCTGTTACTGTTAAACATGTTACCCTCCACGCATTTTAATGTACCTATATTGTCCTTCTTAGATTTTTTGCTATTTGTGTACTTAAAGAACCTTTTAGGTTTAGACTTAGAATCCTTTGCAATTAATCTTTCATTCTCATTTTTGGCTAATTTGATTGCTTTTTTGAATGCTTTGTTACATTCCTTATAAATATGATATGTTGAGTCTGTACTATTTTCTTTGAATAATTTAAATGCCCTACGTTTTTTCCTAATTTCTCTTAACACATTTTTACTTAGCCATATTGGCTTGGATTTTTTATTTTTATAACCATATGGTATATTTATTTAACAAAGTTTTAAATGTTATCCATTTATCCTATGTATTTTTATTAGAGAATACTTTGTCCTAGTTTGTTATTTAATGATTTGTTGAATTTTGCTTTCTTAAAATTAAAAGCCTTAGTTAAACCTTTAAGACACTGTTTTGGAAAAGAGATTTCTTTTTTTTAAATTTATTTATTTATATCCAGCAGTGGGTACAGTGAAACCAAGTTACAAATTATTGCGCCACGCAGGGCCAAATACCATACATTATACTAGAAAACAGAAAAAAAGAAAACAGGCACAATTAGAAAATTATCAATTTTCGACCAAATTTGTCATTACATTGTATCAATAGTATACCTGCACACACCGCTGGGGTTTTTTTTTTTTTTTTTTTAACATAGCAAATAGCATAAACATTCTAAACACAAATAACCTAACAAAATAAAATAAAAAAATACCCTCTCTTGATGCAGTAGTTATATTACACCTCGTAGGGTAAAAAAAAAAAAAAAAGTAACACATCTCCTCCCTCTCCCCCCCCCCCCCCCCATCATTCTCTCCTCACCCAGTAAACTAAGCTTCCATAACATAGTGATGTATAAAATCAGAGCCCAAGATTTCGGACTGGAAAAGAGATTTCAAATTTGACCATGTTATGATCACTGTTACCCAAATGTTCTTTGACTTCTATGTTTGATATTATATCTGTATTGTTTGATAGCACTAAATCCAATATAGCGTTACTCCTAGTTGGCTCCTCTATTAATTGTGACAAGAAGTTATCCCTGAGAACATTTAAAAATCTATCCCCCTTAGCTGAATTACTAGTTTCATTGGCCCAGTTAATATCAGGGTAGTTAAAATCTCCCATATTTACAGCACTGTTATTAGCAGCCTTACCTATTTGCATAAGTAGTTGAGTTTCCTCCATGTCACTAATGTTGGGGGGCTTGTAGCATGTAATATAGTGCTAAGGACTAGGGATGGGCGAATGTTTCTAAGAATTCAAAATTTAAAACGAATTTTGATACATTCGTTCGTTCAAATCGAATTTCGAATGTTTATATAACATTCTAACATTCAATTTTCGAATTTTCATTTTCAAATTTTTCAATAAAATTCAAAAATATTCGTTCGAATAATAGAATTATTTAGCTATGTATTCATTCAATTTCGAAATAGTATTTCTAGTCTACAACTGTGTTTAATAAATGTAAAATTCGAATTTAAATGCTAAATTCGAATTCCAATGTCACATTCAAATTCGAAATAGTATTTCTAGTCTAATACTGTGTTTTATAAATGTAATATTCGAATATGAATGTCACATTCGAATTCGAAAGTGACATTTGAAAACTGTAAATAACATTCGATAATAAAATTTTTAAGAATATTTGTTCTTATCGGCATTCTATTATGTAAATCGAATTTCTACAATAACATTCGTTCTAACATTCGAATTCGAATATAAACACATTCGCCCATCCCTACTAAGGATGTGCACACTCTTGAGAGAAAGAGGTGAATCTGATAACTGAATTTTAATTGTACACTGTGTCGAATCATTAAAGTATAATTTTGACTTCTATTTCCTTTTAAAGAGACAGTAAAAACCTTAAGATTTTGTTAAAAAAATGTTTAGTAATGTGTAATAAAACAAATTTGCATTATACTTTCATTATTTATGTTGCCTTCTTTTCATGTTATTTACTCATTTGTTTAATTCTCAGAATTTAAAATGCACCCTGCTGACTTCTCAAGGCTAATCCTACACGTACATTTCACTAACTATCTTTAGCTGATAACTGCATAACAATACAATTTATGTTAACATAATAGCTGTGGCTAGCCTTGTTGTCTGCAGACTAAAGCCCAGATTGGCTCATCCACATATGGCAAATGATGGGTCGGATTTTTCTGTTGATAAACAATTGCAATAAAAATGCTGATTTGTTTTAATATTTAGGCTTGGCTGTGTTCTTATAGCAACACAACAAAAATGTCTTGTAATACCAAGGTGTTTACTGTCCCTTTAAAGGGACAGTCTACAGTAAAATTGTTATTGTTTAAAAAGATAGATAACGCCTTTACTACCAATTCTCCAGCTTTGCACAACCAACCTCTAAATTTCTGCCTGTTTCTAAGCTGCTACAGACAGCCTCTTATCACATGCTTTTTTATTTGCTTTTCACAACAGGAGATGGCTAGTTCATGTGAGCCATATAGATAACATTGTGCTCACGCACAAACAGTACTAACATGATCAGGGGGCTGCCAGAAGATGCTTAGATACAAGGTAATCACAGAGGTAAAAAGTGTATTAATATAACTGTGTTGGTTCTGCAAAACTGGGGAATGGGTAATAATGGGATTATCTATCTTTTAAAACAATAACAATTCTATGGTAGACTGTCCCTTTAAGGATGTTTATCTTTTGAGGGGTACTTAAGTTTGAAAATATGTAAATAATAAAGTTCAAATGGATACAGCATGAGAATGATTGATAGATCTCTAAGAGTTGCTGCTGTCATACACAAAACATGATGAATACTCAGTACTCTGAAGAATGTTGGCAGCTCTGTATGTTTCTCAATTTTCTAAAATAAAAGGATACAAAATACAGTTGTGTTACTTGTGTCTATACCTGTATTACCTGTTAGTTGCAACAAAATATTAATTTGCAGAAAGTAAAAAAAAAGATATTGTATTATAAAACTATGTGCTATTGTATATTGTGTCATAAGAAGTATATCAAGCAAGTTAGAACATATTCTGCATTTTACAAAAGTAACAGCAGTGGAAGACCCCTAATTATATTTTTTCATTCTTTGCCTAAATATCAAATAACAAGAATATTTGTATTAAAATCTAAAGGAATGTTTGTGAACTAGTTACACTGGCAATATCTGCAAGTTTAAACATGCTGCATCGTATTTAATAACTTTTGCTGTAGACTATGATTTTGTGAAACATTTTGCAACAAGATTACTTTGTGCCATACTGTATTGCCAATTATTATGTTACTAGTCTTAAAGCCCGTGTACACGGGCCATTTTTTGCAGTACAGCGGTCCCACCCCTTACCGTTTTTGGGTATTAAGG
Organism: Bombina bombina; assembly: GCF_027579735.1. Classification (NCBI taxonomy): domain Eukaryota; kingdom Metazoa; phylum Chordata; class Amphibia; order Anura; family Bombinatoridae; genus Bombina; species Bombina bombina. The sequence goes on along the minus strand of NC_069505.1, from coordinate 293,547,836 downwards.
GGTTAATCATCCATTTGCTGGTGGGTGCAATCCTTTGCTAACTTATTGCATTTATTGTAAAAATTTGGTTGCTATAACAAATTTGGTTCATTGTAATTCTACTGTGACAGTTTATTAGTGTTTCTTAAAGGGACAGTAACGTTTTTTTTTATATTGCTTGAAAATTTATTTCAAAAGTTTTTTTCCAAGCTTGCTAGTTTCATTGCTAGTCTGTTAAACATGTCTGACAGAGAGGAAACTCTTTGTGCAATATTTTTAAAGGCCAATGTGGAGCCCAATAGAAATTTGTGTACTAATTGCATTGATGCTACTTTAAATAAAAGTGTACATGTAAAGAAAATTTCACCAGACAACGAGGGGGAAGTTATGCCGACTAACTCTCCTCACGTGTCAGTACCTGCGTCTCCCGCTCGGGAGGTGCGTGATATTGTGGCGCCAAGTACATCAGGGCGGCCCATACAAATCACTTTGCAAGACATGGCTAATGTTATGACTGAAGTATTATCTAAATTGCCAGAAATTAGGGGTAAACACGACCACTCTGGGGTGAGAACAGAGTGTGCTGATAATATAAGAGCCATGTCTGATACTGCGTCACAATATGCAGAACATGAGGACGGAGAGCTTCATTCTGTGGGTGACGGATCTGATCCAAGTAAACTGGACTCAGACATTTCAAATTTTAAATTTAAGCTTGAAAACCTCCGTGTATTGCTAGGGGAGGTATTAGCGGCTCTGAATGATTGTAACACGGTTGCAATTCCAGAGAAAATGTGTAAGCTGGATAGATACTATGCGGTACCGGTGTGTACTGATGTTTTTCCTATACCTAAGAGGCTTACAGAAATTATTAACAAGGAGTGGGATAGACCCGGTGTGCCTTTTTCACCCCCTCCTATATTTAGAAAAATGTTTCCAATAGACGCCACCACACGGGACTTATGGCAGACGGTCCCTAAGGTGGAGGGAGCAGTTTCTACTCTGGCTAAGCGTACCACTATCCCGGTGGAGGATAGCTGTGCTTTTTCAGATCCAATGGATAAAAAGTTAGAGGGTTACCTTAAGAAAATGTTTCTTCAACAAGGTTTTATATTACAACCCCTTGCATGCATTGCGCCTGTCACGGCTGCGGCGGCATTCTGGTTTGAGTCTCTGGAAGAGAACATTAACTCGGTTACATTGGATGAAATTACAGACAAGCTTAGAGTACTTAAGCTAGCCAATTCATTTATTTCCGATGCCGTAGTACACTTAATTAAACTTACGGCTAAGAATTCAGGATTCGCCATTCAAGCGCGCAGAGCACTGTGGCTTAAATCTTGGTCAGCCGATGTAACCTCTAAATCTAAATTGCTTAACATACCTTTCAAAGGGCAGACATTATTCGGGCCCGGTTTGAAAGAAATTATCGCTGACATTACTGGGGGTAAGGGTCATGCCCTGCCTCAAGACAGAGCCAAACCAAGGACTAGACAGTCTAATTTTCGTGCCTTTCGTAACTTCAAGGCAGGAACAGCATCAACTTCCTCAGCCCCAAAGCAGGAAGGAACTGTTGCTCGCTACAGACAGGGCTGGAAACCTAACCAGTCCTGGAACAAGGGCAAGCAGGCCAGAAAGCCTGCTGCTGCCCCTAAGACAGCATGAAGTGAGGGCCCCCGATCCGGAAACGGATCTAGTGGGGGGCAGACTTTCTCTCTTCGCCCAGGCTTGGGCAAGAGATGTCCAGGATCCCTGGGCTTTAGAGATCATATCTCAGGGATATCTTCTGGACTTCAAAGCTTCTCCTCCAAAAGGGAGATTTCATCTTTCAAGGCTGTCAACAAACCAGCTAAAGAGAAAAGCGTTTCTACGCTGTGTACAAGACCTTTTACTAATGGGAGTGATCCATCCAGTTCCGCGGTCGGAACACGGACAAGGGTTTTACTCAAATCTGTTTGTGGTTCCCAAGAAAGAGGGAACCTTCAGACCAATTTTGGACTTAAAGATCCTAAACAAATTCCTAAGAGTTCCATCGTTCAAAATGGAGACTATTCGGACAATCTTGCCTATGATCCAAAGGGGTCAATACATGACCACAGTGGATTTAAAGGATGCCTACCTCCACATACCGATTCACAAGGATCATTATCGGTACCTAAGGTTTGCCTTCCTAGACAGGCATTACCAGTTTGTAGCTCTTCCCTTCGGGTTAGCCACGGCTCCAAGAATCTTTACAAAGGTTCTGGGCTCTCTTCTGGCGGTACTAAGACCGCGAGGAATTTCGGTAGCTCCGTACCTAGACGACATTCTGATACAAGCGTCAAGTTTCCAGACTGCCAAGTCTCATACAGAGTTGGTTCTGGCATTTCTAAGGTCGCATGGGTGGAAGGTGAACGTAGAAAAGAGTTCTCTAAGGCCACTCACAAGAGTTCCTTTCTTGGGGACTCTTATAGATTCTGTAGAAATGAAAATTTACCTGACAGAAGACAGGTTAACAAAACTTCTAAATGCTTGCCGTGTCCTTCATTCCATTCAACACCCGTCAGTGGCTCAATGCATGGAGGTAATCGGCTTAATGGTAGCGGCAATGGACATAGTACCTTTTGCACGCCTGCATCTCAGACCACTACAATTGTGCATGCTAAGTCAGTGGAATGGGGATTACTCAGATTTGTCCCCTATGCTGAATCTGGATCAAGAGACCAGAGATTCTCTTCTATGGTGGCTTTCTCGGCCACATCTGTCCAGGGGAATGCCCTTCAGCAGGCCAGACTGGACAATTGTAACAACAGACGCCAGCCTACTAGGTTGGGGCGCTGTCTGGAATTCCCTGAAGGCTCAGGGATCATGGACTCAGGAGGAGAGTCTCCTTCCAATAAACATTCTGGAATTGAGAGCAGTTCTCAATGCTCTTCTGGCTTGGCCTCAGCTAGCAACTCTGAGGTTCATCAGGTTCCAGTCGGACAACATCACGACTGTGGCTTACATCAACCATCAGGGAGGGACAAGGAGTTCCCTAGCAATGATGGAAGTCTCAAAGATAATTCGCTGGGCAGAGTCTCACTCTTGCCACCTGTCAGCGATCCACATCCCAGGCGTGGAGAACTGGGAGGCGGATTTCCTAAGTCGCCAGACTTTTCATCCGGGGGAATGGGAACTTCACCCGGAGGTATTTGCACAACTGCTTCGGCGTTGGGGCAAACCAGATCTGGATCTCATGGCGTCTCGCCAGAACGCCAAGCTTCCTTGTTACGGATCAAGATCCAGGGACCCGGAAGCGTTTCTGATAGATGCTCTGACAGCACCTTGGGTCTTCAACATGGCTTATGTGTTTCCACCCTTCCCGATACTTCCTCGTCTGATTGCCAGGATCAAGCAGGAGAGAGCATTGGTGATTCTAATAACGCCTGTGTGGCCACGCAGGACCTGGTATGCAGATCTAGTGGACATGTCGTCCTGTCCACCATGGTCTCTGCCTCTGAGACAGGACCTTCTGGTTCAGGGTCCTTTCAAACATCCAAATCTAATTTCTCTGAGGCTGACTGCATGGAGATTGAACGCCTGATTCTATCAAAGCGTGGATTCTCGGAGTCAGTGATTGATACCTTAATACAGGCTAGGAAACCTGTTACCAGGAAAATTTACCATAAAATATGGCGTAAATACTTACATTGGTGCGAATCCAAGAGTTACTCATGGAGTAAGGTTAGGATTCCTAGGATATTGTCTTTTCTACAAGAAGGCTTAGAAAAGGGTTTATCTGCTAGTTCGTTAAAGGGACAGATCTCAGCTCTGTCCATTCTTTTGCACAAGCGTCTGTCTGAAGTTCCAGACGTTCAGGCTTTTTGTCAGGCTTTGGCCAGGATTAAGCCTGTGTTTAAAACTGTTGCTCCGCCATGGAGCTTAAACTTAGTTCTTAATGTTTTACAGGGTGTTCCGTTTGAACCCCTTCATTCCATTGATATCAAGCTGTTATCTTGGAAAGTTCTATTCCTAATGGCTATTTCCTCGGCTCGAAGAGTCTCTGAGTTATCAGCCTTACATTGTGATTCCCCTTATCTGATTTTTCATTCAGACAAGGTAGTTCTGCGTACTAAACCTGGGTTCTTACCTAAGGTAGTCACCAACAGGAATATCAATCAAGAGATTGTTGTTCCTTCATTGTGCCCTAACCCTTCCTCAAAGAAGGAACGACTTCTGCACAATCTGGACGTCGTCCGTGCCCTGAAATTTTATTTGCAGGCAACTAAAGATTTTCGACAAACTTCTTCCCTGTTTGTCGTTTATTCTGGACAAAGGAGAGGTCAAAAGGCTTCGGCTACCTCTCTCTCTTTCTGGCTTCGTAGCATAATACGTTTAGCCTATGAGACTGCTGGACAGCAGCCTCCTGAAAGAATTACAGCTCATTCCACTAGAGCTGTGGCTTCCACCTGGGCCTTTAAGAATGAGGCCTCTGTTGAACAGATTTGCAAGGCTGCGACTTGGTCTTCACTTCACACCTTTTCAAAATTTTACAAATTTGACACTTTTGCTTCTTCAGAGGCTGTTTTTGGGAGAAAGGTTCTTCAGGCAGTGGTTCCTTCCGTGTAAAGGTCCTGCCTGTCCCTCCCGTCATCCGTGTACTTTTAGCTTTGGTATTGGTATCCCATAAGTAATGGATGACCCGTGGACTGACTACACTTAACAGGAGAAAACATAATTTATGCTTACCTGATAAATTCCTTTCTCCTGTAGTGTAGTCAGTCCACGGCCCGCCCTGTTTTTACGGCAGGTCTAAATTTTAAATTAAACTCCAGTCACCACTGCACCCTATAGTTTCTCCTTTCTCGTTTGGTTTTGGTCGAATGACTGGGTATGACGTAGAGGGGAGTAGCTATATAGCAGCTCTGCTTGGGTGATCCTCTTGCACTTCCTGTTAGGGAGGAGATATAATCCCATAAGTAATGGATGACCCGTGGACTGACTACACTACAGGAGAAAGGAATTTATCAGGTAAGCATAAATTATGTTTTTGCTCTCTCTCTCTCCCCCCTCTTTTGCTCTCTCTTTCTCCCCCCTCTTTTGCTCTCTCTTTCTCCCCCCTCTCTTGCTCTCTCTCTCTCCCATCTCTTTTGCTCTCTCTCTCTCTTAACCCTCTCTTGCTCTTTCTCTTCCCCCTCTATTTTGCGCTCTCTCCCTCTCTCTTTTGCACTCTCTCCCATCTCTCTTTTGCACTCTTTCTCTCCCCCCTCTCTTTTGCTCTCTCCCCCCCTTCTGTTTTGCGCTCTCCCCCTCCCTTCTGTTTTGCGCTCTCCCCCTCTCTTTTAATCTCTCTCCCATTTTTATTTGCTCATTCTCCCCCTCTCTTTTGCTCTCTGTCTCCCCCCTCTCTTTTGCTCTCTCTGCCTCCCCCTCTCTTACGCTCTCCCACTCTTTTGCACTCTCTCTCCCCCTCTTTTGAACTCTCTCCCCCTCTCTTTTGCTCCCTCCCTTGTATTTTTCTCTCTCTCACCCCTCTCTTTTTGCTCTCTCCCTGTCAGGGTTTTTTCCCTGTTGTGTTTGCCATGTGCTGTTGGCAGCTATTTTAATCACCTCTCTTCCTGCCTATGGTGCATTGTGGGGGATGCTGCTCATTTCCTTCACTTCCTTTTATGGCCAGACTGGTGTGCATCATCCATGTGAGACAGGATGCAGTCTCAGAATTGTGATGTCATCACTTATTATTTAAAGGGCCTCTGTTCAGTATGCTTTGCCTTTGCGTTGTCTCAGACCTGTTTGTGAGTGTTCCTGTGCATTACCTGGCTGCCTGATGTCCTTCTTGGTTCCTGATCCCTGGCTTGTTCCTGACTCTGCTGTTTTCCTTGTTCCTGATTCCGGCTCGCTATTCGCTTTGGCTCCTGACTCGGCTCAACTGACTACCAGCTCTGGTTTTGACTCCTGGCTTGTTATTTGACTTGTGGACTTTTTATTATTTTTTGCTATGAATAAAGGTGTGATTATTTTTGCACTTCTCGTCTCAGTCTGATTCCTGGCACCCTGACATTACGCAAAGGCCATGAATCCTGATGGTGCTAATAATTCACCTTTACCTGCCATCATTTCCAGGATGGATGAACAGGATCACCGCTCTAGCCCTGCAAACCCTGCTGACTCGCACTGCACATTTGGACCAAAGTGTCCCGCAAGTTATGGCTGCTCCTGTTTCCACTGCTGCACCTATGCCTACCAGGAGTATGTCCGGTTCTGCACCTCTACCTCAGCGATATTGAGGCGATCCTATTCAGTGCAGAGGGTTTTTGAACCAAGTGGGCATTTACTTTGAGATGTTACCTCAGGTGTTTCCCTCTGACAGAGCTTAGGTGGGATTTCTCATCTTGTTACTCTCTAACACAGCTCTTGCCTGGACTAATCCCTTGTGGGAGACTAATAAACCTGTGAGGCTCTTCTTGACTTTCATTGACAGTGCTTTTGTATCAAAGCACTCCATTCCTGTTTTGCCTCGGTCCGTTCCGCTTGCTATTGAGGCCATTGATGGCAGGCCCCTTCAGCCCACACTCGTTACTCATGAAACTGCTCCGTTGTCCATGGCTGTTTGGGGCTCTCCATTTTGAAACCCTCCAGTTCCAGGTGATAAACTCCACATTTTCCAGTTCTGGGTTATCCCTGGCTCCAAAAGCACAATCCCAGTCTCAACTGGCGCAGGTCCGAAATGTTGTCAGGGTCCCCGCAATGTATTTCCACTTGTCTTCGGAAACCAGTTAAAGTCTTGTGCACTTCTTCAGTATCTCAATTGCCAGAGGAGTACAGAGAGTTCCTAGACGTGTTTGATAAGGTGCGTGCTGGTACATTGCCTCCTCACCGGTCTTACGATTGTGCCATAGACCTGCAACCCGGAGCCATTCCTCCTCGGGGCCGGGCGTACCCTCTGTCTGTTGCAGAGAATTGTGCTATGGAGGAGTATGTTGCCGATGCTCTGACGTGGGGGATCATCCGCAAATCCTGCTCTCTTGCAGGGGCTGGCTTCTTCTTTGTGAAGAAAAAGGGTGGCGAGTTAAGACCATGTATCGATTATATGGGTCTTAATCGTCTTACCATTAAGAATGCTTACCCTATTCCACTTATTACGGAACTCTTTGACCGCCTCAAGGGAGCTATGGTCTTTACTAAACTTGATTTGGGAGGAGCGTACAATCTCGTTAGGATTAAAGAGGGTCACGAATGGAAAACAGCATTTAACAGGAGCGGGCATTATGAGTATCTTGTAATGCCCTTTGGCCTATGTAATGCTCCTGCTGTTTTTCAGGAATTTATTAATGATGTCCTACGAGATATGTTGCAACAGTGTGTTGTGGTGTACTTAGACAACATCCTCATACACTCACCCACACTTGAGGCTCATCGTTCTGATGTTACACGGGTTCTTCAGAGACTACGTGAGAACGGCCTGTTTTGTAAACTCGAGAAATGTGAGTACCATCAGACTCAAGTAACCTTCCTAGGTTATGTTATCTCCATTGCAGGGTTCTCCATGGATCCTGAAAAAGCTATCTGCAGTTCTGCAGTGGCCTCGCCCAGTTGGTCTTCTGTCTATTCAACGTTTTTTGGGGTTCGCCAATTACTATAGAAAGTTTATTAAAAACTTTTCTTCCTTGGTCAAACCTATTACAGACATGACCCGTAAAGAGAATGATCCACTCCATTGGTCACCTACTTCCATTAAGGCCTTTGATAGTCTTAAGACTGCCTTTGCTGCTGCTCCAGTTCTGGCTCATCCTAACCCTGTCCTGCCTTTCGTTCTTGAGGTTGATGCGTCTGAGACTGGAGTAGGTGCCCTCTTGTCTCAACGTCCTACGCCTGAAGGTTCTTTGCATCCGTGTGGTTTCTTCTCTAAGAAATTATCTCCAGCGGAGTGCAATTATGACATTGGCGACAGGGAATTACTGGCCATAATTTTTGCACTTAAGGAATGGAGGCATCTTCTCGAGGGTACTAGCGTGCCAGTGCTCATTCTTACAGACCACAAGAATTTAACTTATCTATCTGAAGCAAACGTTTGTTGCCCCGACAGGCCAGATGGGCGCTATTTTTGTCTCAGTTTAATTATGTGGTCTCCTACCTGCCTGGTAGTAAGACTGTTAGGGCTGATGGCCTTTCTCGACAATTTTCGCCTCTGTCCAAGGAGGAGTCTGTACCTACTCCTGTTTTACCTCCTCACCATATTTTCGCTACCATACATGCTAATTTGACTTCTCCCTTGGGGGAGGAGATCCTGGCTGCACAAACCAATGCACCTCCTGAGAAACCTAGTGGTAAGTATTTTGTTCCTGAGAATCTTCGAACTAAACTTTTGCACACTTACCACTATCCTAAAGCCGCAGATCATCCAGGCAAGAACCAAATGTGATTTGGTCTGTCACTCGACAATTCTGGTGGCCAGGTCTTCGTTCTGATGTTGCTGCGTATGTTGCCTCCTGCTCAGTTTGTGCACAGAATAAGACTCCTCGACGTCTTCCTGTGGGTCTTCTTCAACCTATTGCTAATGGTGAGCGTCCTTGGACACATCTTTCCATGGACTTCATTGTCGAGCTCCCTGTTTCCAATGGAAATACTGTTATCCTTATGGTGGTTGACCGTTTTTCTAAAATGTCACATTGCATTCCCTTGATGAAGCTGCCTACTGCTCAGGAGCTTGCTTCAATTTTTGCCCGGGAGGTCTTCCATTTACATGGGTTACCCAATTAGATAGTGTCGGACCGGGGTAGCCAGTTTGTCTCCAGATTTTGGCCTTCCTTTTGTGCTCAAATGGGGATCCAGCTTTCCTTCTCCTCTGCATATCACCCTCAATCCAATGGGGCTGCGGAACGGTCTAATCAAGCTCTGGAACAGTTCCTTTGTTGCTATGTCTCAGATCACCACAATAATTGGTCTGAACTGTTACCTTGGGCAGAGTTTGCTCGTAATAGTGCTATTAATACTTCCTCCAAGTTATCCCCGTTCATGGCGAATTATGGGTTTCAACCATCCTTGTTGCCCGATTCATTCATCTCTCAGGGTATTCCGGCTTTGGAGGAGCATCTCCGGCAACTCCGTTCCACGTGGGTGCAGATTCAGGATAGCATTCATCGTTCTGTGCAGCGCCAAAAGTTCCAGGCTGATCGTAGGCATCTGCTCGCACCTTCTTACCAGGTTGGTGAGAGAGTTTGGCTGTCCTCCCACAACTTGAACCTTCATGTGCCTTCTAATAAATTGGCTCCCCGTTATGTTGGTCCTTTTCGAATATTCGGACGGGTTAATCCTGTGGCCTACGCTCTTGACTTTCCTCCTGCTATGCGCATCTCCAATGTTTTTCATGTCTCCCTCTTGAAACCATTGGTTTGTAATCGGTTTACCACTGTGTTGCCTCATCCCCATCCTATCTTTGTTGACAACCATGAGGAGTATGAGGTCAGCAGCATTATTGACTCTCGTATGTCCAGGGGCGTGTACAGTATTTGGTTCACTGGAGGGGCTACGGTCCAGGGGAGCGTTCTTGGGTTCCCTCCTCTGATGTTCATGCTCCTGCCCTCCTCCGTGCCTTCCATGCCCGTTTCCCCAATAAGCCTTTTGTCCTCCCGCGGGGGAGGGGTCGTTGAGGGGAGGGTACTGTTTTTTCCCTGTTGTGTTTGCCATGTGCTGTTGGCAGCCCTTTTACTCACCTCTCTTCCTGACTATGGTGCATTGTGGGGGATGCTGCTCATTTCCTGCACTTTCTTTTATGGCCAGACTGGTGTGCATCATCCATGTGAGACAGGATGCAGTCTCAGAATTGTGATGTCATCACTTATTATTTAAAGGGCCTCTGTTGAGTATGCTTTGCCTTTGCGTTGTCTCAGACCTGTTTGTGAGAGTTCCTGTGTATTACCTGGCTGCCTGACGTCCTTCCTGGTTCCTGATCCCTGGCTTGTTCCGGACTCTGCTGTTTTCCTTGTTTCTGATTCCGGCTCATCTGACTATTCACTTTGGCTCCTGACTTGGCTCGTCTGACTACCAGCTCTGGTTTTGACTCCTGGCTTGTTATTTGACTTGTGAAATTTTTATTATTTTTTGCTATTAATAAAGGTGTGATTATTTTTGCACTTCTCGTCTCAGTCTGATTCCTGGCACCCTGACACTCCCCCTCTTTTGCGCTATATCTCCCCTCTTGTGCTGCTCTCTCTCTAATGCAGACATTCAGACAGCCATGGCAGCTTCCACCTGCCCCCGCCCCCATCATGCTCAGACTCCACCCCTTCACACCCAGCTCTGCTCCCTTCATGGCACGGCCCCGCCCCTTTATGCCCGGTCAGCTCCTCCCACTTCACGGATTAGGTGTCAGCAGCCAGCCCAGGTGTGTTTGTTATCTTGCAGTCTCTACTGCGCATGACAGCTTCGGACAAACACACTTGGCCTTTTATATTATAGGATATAATTTCTTACTGTAGTGTATGCTCAAGATAAATTTAAAAGGATACTGAACCCAAATTCTTTCTTTCATGATTCAGATAAAGCATGCAATCTTAAAGGGACACTGAATCTACATTTTTTCTTTCGTGATTCGGATAGAGCATGCACAATGTACAGCACTTGTTTATTGGTGGGTGAATTTATCCACCAATCAGCAAGAACAACCCAGGTTGTTCACCAAAAATGGGCCGGCTTCTAAACTCACATTCTTGCTTTTCAAATAAATATACCAAGAGAATGAAGAAAATTTGATAATAGGAGTAAATTAGAAAGATGCTTAAAATTGCATTCTCTATCCGAATCATGAAAGAAAAACGTTTAATATCCCTTTAAGCAAAGCAAAGAATCTATGTATTTGCCTGCTTAATAAAAAAGGATAACCTCCACTTAGTAACAAAAATCTAAAGGTTTCATACCTCAATAGCCCATAGACACAGGTTACTCAAGTGCCCCCTTTTAACCTGTTTGTGTGCATTGGATTATTCAGTCAGTATGTGCCTAAGAAAAATACATCCCCAAATGTACTCCTTGATCACTGTAAGGTGTATTTATATCGCAGATGATCCAGCTTATATATGTAACAACCTAGAACTATTTTTTCTATGCATTATTGTCATATAAAGTAAAGTGGCAATCCTCTAGTATATTATGTAGTTATGTGAAGTGGCATGGCAATGAAAATATTACTAAATGGCTAAATTCATTAAAACTATCATACCATAATTATTATGGTTAAGTTAAATATAACAAATATTTTCAATAATGGTTTTAAAATTCACTTTTAAAAACAATTAATGCAATATAATATAACTTTGTTTATGTCAAAGTATACTAAAAAAAAAATATATAAGTTGCTGCATCTTCTAGTATCTTTCTTGAAGAAGTATATTAACAGAAATTATTAAAGGGAAATGAAACCTAAAAGGTTTATTTCATGATTCAGATAGAGCATGCAATTTTAAACAACTTTCCAATTTAATTCCATTAAAAAAATGTGCAGAGTCTTTTATATTTACACTTTTTTGAGTCACCAGCTCCAACTGAGCATGTGCAGGAATTCACAGACTATACGTATATGCATTTTTGATTGGCTGATTGCTATCACATGGTAAAGGGGGAGTGGAAATATACATAACTTTGAAATGTGTTAGAAAAGAATCTACTGCTCATTTGAAATTCAGACTAAGTGCTATTACATTGTCTTGTTATCTTGCATTTGTTGATTATGCAAATCTACTGTGTTTACAAGTCCTTTAAAATTGCATGCTCTATCTGAATCACGAAAGAAAAAAATTAGGTTGTGTCCCTTTAAGCAACTTTCTAATTTACTACTATTATCATTTTTTCTTCGTTCTCTTGGTATCTTTATTTGAAAAGGACGGAATGTAAGCGTAGGAGCCAGACCATTTTTGGTTCAACACCCTGGATAGAGCTTGGTGATTGGTGGCTACATTTAGCCACCAATCAGCAAGCACTACCCAGGTGCTGAACCAAAGTTGGGTTGCCTTGTCATTCCTGCTTTGTCAAGTAAAGATACCAAGCGAAAGAAGAAAAATTGGTAATAGGTGTAAACTAGAAGGTTGCGCCGGAAACAGCAGTTATGAAGCAGCGGTCTTAAGACCGCTGCTCCATAACTGGTCCACTGCCTCTGAGGCTGCGGTCTGCAATCTGCTCAATCCCCTGCTGATTGATACCCCCTGCTAGCGGCCGATTCTGCAGGGGGCGGCATTGCACAAACAGTTCTGGTGAACTGCTTGTGCAATGTTAAATTCAGCAATGTCTGTCGGACATGATACGCTACAGCAGATACAGATTCGCAGCCAATCGGCCGCTATCAGTGGGGGTCAGTCAGCCCGAACGTATAGGATTGGGCGGATTGATGTCTGCAGCCTCAGAGCAGACGAACAAGTTATGGAGCAGTGGTCTTAAAGTGAATGTAAATTTTGATGCTAAAGTGCCCGGTTTTTAAAACTTTGATTAAAAACAGGGGCACTTTTATTCATCAATATTTTCATTTCACTCCTGTTGTGAAAATAAACTTACTTTTTAATCTTCACAGCAGCTCCAGCTTCCTCCACCTGTTTCAAAGCCTCTTCCTGGGTCTAAAATGAGGTATCTGGCTTCCTCCAATCACAGCAGTGAATCAGTCACTGAATCCCCCGGGGGGGAATCTGTGATTGGAGGATGACCTATCAATCATTTCTGACATCAGAAATGGCTTGTGAGACCGGAGGAAGCAGCAGCTGCTGTGTAGTTTAAAAGGTAAGTTTTTTGTCACAACAGGAGTGAAATGTAAATTTTGATGAATTAAAGTGCCCCTGTTTTTAATCAAAGTTTTAAAAACCGGGCACTTTAGCATCAAAATTTACATTCACTTTAAGACCGCTGCTTCATAACTGCTGTTTCCGGCGAGCCTGAATGCTCGTGCGGAAACAGGGGCATCAAGCTCCGTTCGGAGCTTGATAATTCGGCCCCTTAGTATCTACTCACAAGTTTGTGAATCTCAGCCATAGAATTACGGGACTATTTTTCATATTTAACTACTGTGATAAAAATAGCAACAGCCTCACCTAAAACTGGAAGAAATTGAACTGGGTGGGAGAGAGCAGGCAGATACAGGCAGCCAGCCAAGAGAAAGAGGGAGGAAGTATTAAAAAGCACTGAAGCAAGCTCCTTTGTGTGCCTTTGAATTATTCTGTTCATTATTGGCCATGTTGACATGTGGCGTTCCACATGAAACTTTTGACAAAAGGTGATAACAGCTAAAAATGATTATTTCTGGTTGGACTTGTTTATTGCTATATCGCACACAAGTCACATCCTTGATATTTCTACACTTTAAAAGGACAATGTGTAAGAGCATGCTATTGTTATACCATTGCTTACATATAACTATGTGTTTAACTCCTGCAAAAGTAGTTAAACACATAGTTAAAGTCAGCTTTAGAGAAGCAATGTACTACTGGGCGGCTGGGCGCTAGCCTTATCTGGTGAGTCATTGACATAAAGCATATTTGTGTAGCCACCAATCACTAGCTAGCTTCCAATGGTGCATTACTGCTTCTAAGCTTACCTACATATGGTTTTTCACACTGGATAGCAAGAAAACAAAGTAAATTTAATAATAAAAGTATTTTGAAAAGTCAATTAAAATTGCATGCTTTATTTGAATGCTGAAAGTCTAATTGTTACTTTAATTTCCCTTTAAAACCTAGTGCTAGTGAAGCAAAACTTTATTGCGCTCGTGTGCAATCCTGCCCGCGCACAGCCAATTACGCGCGGTCAGGATCTGTCATCTGACCACATACATATACACACACACACACTCGTACATACATACACACACTCTTACATACATACATAAATACACATACCCACACACTCATGTACATACACATTCATACATACAGATTCTCACACACACATGCAAATACATACTTATACACACTCCTAGCTACACAAACACAAATACATACACACATACTCATACATACATATACACTTACACACACCTACATACATATGCTCATACATACATAACCTTCATTAGTGATGGGCAGAAGAGCAGACCAGCAACACTGTTCCCTATTCTGTCCCTATCCGTCTACATGCAGTAAACTGAGAGCTATTTACGTTTAAAAAAACTAAAACATTTCACCTCCAGCATAAGGTCTGCCACCAGCAGTGACGTGCAGTGACGTCAGAGGCTGGTGAGGCAGTGGCTAGGATACGCCTTCATTCTTTAGATATCCTTTGTTGAAGAAATAGCAATGCACATGGGTGAGCCAATCACATGAGGTATCTATGTGCAGCCACCAATCGGCAGCTACTGAGCATATTTAGATATGATTTTCAACAAAGGACATCAAAAGAATGAAGAAAATTAGATATTAGATGTAAATTGGAAAGTTATTTAAATTTGCATATGGGTTTCATATGGGTTTCATGTCCCTTTAAATGGTGTCTTGGAAAACTGGTCAACTTAGTAAACATCTGATTTTAGTCTAAAAGGATTGTAACAGAAACTCTTGCCAGATAACACATTGCTTGCTCTGATTATGAGATCTAGAAATCCATGCCCATTAAAATATGTTTAAAACATACTTTTTACTTTAATGCTGCAAATTATGCTTATAGATTATTTCATTACATAAGGGATGAGAGTCAGAGGGGGAGGAAGTGAGACAGAGAGAGAAAGAGACCATGGGGGAGAACAACAAATAAGGAGAGAGATGGATAGATAGAGAGAGACACACACACACACACAAGGGGGGGGGCACTGCATTATAAAGTAATAAAACAGCAGAGCTACAGAGATTTCAGAAAATGAGTCTATAATTTAGTGTACAGAGGCAAGCTGCTAAGTTAGTGGGTGTAAAGTTTGAGTAAACAAAATACAAAAACGACCCTGCTGTAAAAGAGTAAAAAAACACTAAACCACATTCATTAAATTATCATTTTCACTAACAGAATCCCTTTCAGTAAAATCTTACTTTAATAAGATGTGGCTGAAACACTGCTCTCTGTGCCTCTTTTCCTGCTATGTAAGGATTCAGGAAGTGACAGTGGCACATTCCACTGCACTTAGAGGGGAAGAACAGAACTCTCTTTTTCACTTTAGCAAAGCTAGCAGGTTCACAAGACAGCAACAAAATATATGAAAGTTGTTTTTTTCCGTTTTTGTTTTGTTTTATATGATTTAACATCCAGCCCCAACCCTATGTTCCACTTACTAATGCCTCTCGCTGGATTGGTTCAGCCCAAATAGGACTGCCTCATATAAGCAGTTAATGGGCCATGCAATGATCTTAACCACTTGCATCCAGTAGGTGGCGCAGCATGTTGTGTAATGGTGGGCAGACCTGATTGTGCCTCTCCATTGCACAACATATAGTTGTGAGAAAAAATTTTTTTTTTTTTAAAGCCAATAAAAATATATATATATATTTTTGCCCATATGAGAGGTGAAGCACTGCCTCACCTGCCTCTAGTGACTGCACATCACTGGCCACCAGTCACCCGCTGTGCCTGAGCTCTTGCACAAAGGGGCAGATT
The DNA here is from genome assembly GCF_027579735.1 of Bombina bombina. NCBI lineage: Eukaryota > Metazoa > Chordata > Amphibia > Anura > Bombinatoridae > Bombina > Bombina bombina. The sequence goes on along the minus strand of NC_069505.1, from coordinate 293,532,341 downwards.
TATTAAGGGCCAAATGGCCCCTAATGCTGCTGTTTTCACTCGAGCCTTCAGGCTCGCCGGAAACAGGAGTTAAGAAGCAGCGGATTAAGATCTTTGCGCCAGCAGTTCTTGTGAACTGCTGGTGCAATACCGCCCCCTGCAGATTCGTGGCCAATTGGCCGCTAGCAGGGGGTGTCAATCAACCAGATTGTATTCGATTGGGTTGATTTATATCCGCTGCCTCAGAGCATGCAGACAAATTATGGAGCAGTGGTCTTTAGAAACAAGGGGCATCAAGCTGCATGCAGAGCTTTATAAATATACCCCTTAATGTTATCTGGTGCACTGTGCATTAATAACTTTCCAAGATGTAAGATTTCCAAAATTGCACAAACCTTCTCTTAATAAGTGATTAGTAATTGTGGTTTTAAGATATCAACCTACACAAAGCTATTTTGGTATTGCTGTAGCAAAGATTAAAAAGATACGACCATTTAGTATGCATGGTGGATGACTATTTGGGGTTCTGCGTAATGGGAGGTCCTCACCAGGAAGAGCCAATCCAATGGCCAAATTGTAGGAATTCACCATGGATATGAGCATGTTCAATAACCATTTTACTTCCTTTGCAGGAAGACAAGAGACCATATTTCCTTACAAATAGCTGCATGACAAATTGCACATAGAAACAGGAAGTGTATCAATCTAGTTCCATCCAAAAGGCCAGTGCAGCCCCAAATACCAGCAAATTCCTTTATAAATAAGAGATTTGTACCCTGGTTGCCCCTACCCTATAGAAGCCGAGCTCCTAAGCTATGCAGGTTCCCATATAACCTATGAAAACAATTAAAGGGGCAAAATACTCATATGTTAAATAACATGAAAGTGATGCAACATAACTGTAAAAAGCTGACATGAAAATATCACCTGAGCATCTCCATGTAAAAAAGGAAGATATTTTACCTCAAAATGTCTTCAGCTCACCAGAGCAAGTGCTGTGTAAACAGTTATACTTCAGCTGCTGTCCAGCTGCAAGTTAGAGAAAGAAATAGCCAATCAGCATCAGCAGTGTTGAGGTAATGCTTTGCCTTTGCTGTGATCTCATGAGATTTCATAGAACTTACTTAAAGGGACATGAAACACAAAATGTTTCTTTCATGATTAAGATAGGGAATACAATTTTAAACAACTTTCCAATTTACTACTATTATTTAATTTGCTTCCTTCTTTTGTTATCATTTGCTGAAAAGTTTATGTAAGCAAGTGCATGAGCAGCAGAGAACCTAGGTTCTAGCTGTTGATTGGTGGCTGCATATATATATTGAATGTGATTGGCTCACCCATGTGTTCAGTTAGAAACTAGTAGTGCATTGCTGATCCTTCAACAAATGATACCAAGAGAATGAAACAGATTAGATAATAGAAGTAAATTAGAAAGTTGTTTAAAATTGTATTCTTTATCTGAATCACAAAATAAATTTCTCCAACATTGGTGTGTCCGGTCCACGGCGTCATCCATTACTTGTGGGATATTCTCTTCCCTAACAGGAAATGGCAAAGAGCACAGCAAAAGCTGTCCATATAGCCCCTCCTTGGCTCCGCCCCCCCAAGTCATTCTCTTTGCCGCTCACCACGGAGATGGTGAAGAGTATGTGGTGTTTAGTTGTAGTTTTTTATTCTTCTATCAAAAGTTTGTTATTTTGAAATGGTACTGGTATGTACTATTTACTCTGAAACAGAAAGAGATGAAGAGTTCTGTTTAAAAGAGGAGTATGATTTTAGCAGCAGTAACTAAAATCAATTGCTGTTCCCACGCAGGACTGTTGAGCCTAGAGAACTTCAGTTGGGGGGAACAGTTTGCAGACTTTTCTGCTCAAGGTATGACTAGCCATTTTTCTAACAAGACTGTGTAATGCTGGAAGGCTGTCATTTTCCCTCATGGGGATCGGTAAGGCATTTTCTTAGACTCAGATAGAATAAAGGGCTTATTATGGGCTAATAACTGGTGGACACTTTTAAGGGCTAAATCGATTGTGTATTAAGTTATTATTAAGGTTTTGAAGTGGATTTCATACTTTTTAATATTTGGGGAACGTTTTTATCGCCAGGCACTAGTTAAGACACCTTCCCAGTCAGGAAGGGCCTTTCTCTGTAGTAGGCAGAGCCTCATTTTCGCGCCATTATTGTGCAGTTTCTTTTGAGTGCAGTACATGCAGCTGCATGTGAGAGGGTCTGGTATCCACAGAAAACGTTTCGGGATAAGTGAAGTCGCAGCAAAGGCTGTGGCTGGGACTGTAGTGGGGTTAAATTGCAAAACGGCTCCGGTTTCCGCATTTTAAGGGTTAACAGCTTCAAAATTGGGGTGCAATACTTTGAATGCATTAAGACACTGTGGTGAAATTTTGGTAAAGTTTGGATAAGTCCTTCATAGTTTTTCACATATTCAGTAATAAAGTGTGCCCTGTTTAACATTTAAAGAGACAGTAACGGTTTTGTTTAAAAACGGTTTTTGTGCTTTATTAACCAGTTTAAGCCTGTTTAACATGTCTGTACCTTCAGATAAGTCATGTTCTGTATGTATGGAGGCCAAGGTGGTTGCTCCTTCAAATGTATGTGATAATTGTGCCATAGCGTCCAAACAAAGTAAGGACAGTACTGTCACATTTAGTAAGGTTGCCCAGGATGATTCCTCAGATGAAGGAAGTAGGGATAGTTCTGCATCCTCTGCTTCTGTGTCTATACCAGTTATGCCCGCGCAGGCGACCCCTAGTACTTCTAGCGCGCCAATGCTTGTTACTATGCAACAATTGACGGCAGTAATGGATAACTCCATAGCTAATATTTTATTCAAAATGCCAGCATTTCAGAGAAAGCGCGATTGCTCTGTTTTAAACACTGTAGAGCAGGAGGGCGCTGATGATAATTTATCTGTCATACCCTCACACCAGTCTGAAGTGGCAGTGAGGGAGGGTTTGTCAGATGGAGAAATTTCTGATACAGGAAGAATTTCTCAGCAGGCAGAACCTGATGTTGTGACATTTAAATTTAAATTAGAGCATCTCCGCGCATTACTTAAGGAGGTGCTATCTACTCTGGATGATTGTGACAATCTGGTCATCCCAGAAAAATTGTGCAAGATGGACAAGTTCCTAGAGGTCCCGGTGCACCCTGATGCCTTTCCGATACCTAAAAGGGTGGCGGACATTGTGAATAAGGAGTGGGAGAAGCCAGGCATACCTTTTGTCCCTCCTCCTATATTTAAGAAATTGTTCCCCATGGTTGACCCCAGGAAGGACACATGGCAAACAGTCCCTAAGGTCGAGGGGGCGGTTTCTACACTAGCCAAATGCACGACCATTCCCATTGAGGACAATTGTGCTTTCAAAGATCCTATGGATAAAAAATTGGAGGGCTTGCTTAAAAAGATTTTTGTACAGCAAGGATACCTCCTTCAACCTATTTCGTGCATTATTCCTGTCACTACAGCGGCGTGGTTCTGGTTCGAGGAACTGGAAAAGTCGCTCAGTAGGGAGACTCCATATGAGGAGGTCATGGACAGAATTCACGCACTTAAGTTAGCTAATTCCTTTATTTTAGACGCCGCTTTGCAGTTAGCGAAATTAGCAGCAAAAAATTCAGGGTTTGCAATTGTGGCGCGTAGAGCGCTCTGGCTAAAGTCTTGGTCGGCGGATGTATCTTCCAAGACAAAATTGCTTAATATTCCTTTCAAAGGTAAGACCCTTTTTGGGCCAGAATTGAAGGAAATTATTTCAGATATCACTGGGGGAAAGGGCCATGCCCTCCCACAAGATAGGCCTTTCAAGGCTAAGAATAAGTCCAATTTTCGTTCCTTTCGCAACTTCAGGAACGGACCGGATTCTAACTCTGCAGCCTCTAGACAAGAGGGTAACGCTTCCCAGACTAAACCAGCTTGGAAACCAATGCAAGGCTGGAACAAGGGTAAACAAGCCAAGAAGCCTGCTGCTGCTACCAAAACAGCATAAAGGGGTAGCCCCCGATCTGGGACTGGATCTAGTAGGGGGCAGACTCTCTCTCTTTGCTCAGGCTTGGGCAAGAGATGTTCAGGATCCCTGGGCACTAGAAATAGTCTCTCAGGGTTATCTTCTAGAATTCAAGGAACTACCCCCAAGGGGAAGGTTCCACATTTCTCACTTATCTTCAAACCAAATAAAGAGACAGGCATTCTTACATTGTGTAGAAGACCTGTTAAAGATGAGAGTGATACACCCAGTTCCAACTGTGGAACAAGGTCAGGGGTTTTACTCAAATCTGTTTGTAGTTCCAAAAAAAGAGGGAACCTTCAGACCAATTCTGGATTTAAAAATTCTAAACAAATTTCTCAGAGTTCCATCGTTCAAAATGGAAACCATTCGAACAATTTTACCTGCAATCCAGGAGGGTCAATATATGACTACCGTGGATTTAAAGGATGCGTATCTACATATTCCTATCCACAAAGATCATCATCAGTTCCTAAGGTTCGCCTTTCTGGACAAACATTATCAGTTTGTGGCTCTTCCATTCGGACTAGCCACTGCTCCCAGAATTTTCACAAAAGTGCTCGGGTCCCTTCTAGCGGTTCTAAGACCAAGGGGCATTGCAGTGGCACCTTACCTGGACGACATTCTAATTCAAGCGTCGTCTCTTTCCAAGGCAAAGGCTCATACAGACATCGTTCTAGCCTTTCTCAGATCTCACGGGTGGAAGGTGAACGTAGAAAAGAGTTCCCTGTATCCGTCGACAAGAGTTCCCTTTTTGGGAACAATAATAGATTCTTTAGAAATGAAGATCTTCTTGACAGAAGTCAGAAAGTCAAAGCTTCGAAACGCTTGTCAAGTTCTTCTCTCTATTCTACAGCCTTCCATAGCTCAGTGCATGGAAGTAGTAGGGTTGATGGTGGCAGCAATGGATATAGTTCCTTTTGCTCAAATTCATCTAAGACCATTACAACTGTGCATGCTCAAGCAGTGGAATGGTGATTATACAGACTTGTCCCCAAGGATTCAAGTAGACCAGATAACCAGAGACTCACTCCGTTGGTGGTTGTCCCAGGATCACCTGTCTCAGGGAATGAGTTTCCGCAGACCAAAGTGGGTCATTGTCACGACCGACGCCAGTCTATTAGGCTGGGGCGCGGTCTGGGACTCCCTGAAAGCTCAGGGTCTATGGTCTCGGGAAGAGTCTCTTCTTCCGATAAACATACTGGAACTGAGAGCGATATTCAATGCTCTCCAGGCTTGGCCTCAACTAGCGAAGGCCGGATTCATAAGATTCCAGTCGGACAACATGACGACTGTAGCTTACATCAATCATCAGGGGGGAACAAAGAGTTCCTTGGCGATGAGAGAGGTATCCAAAATCATCAAATGGGCGGAGGATCACTCCTGCCACCTATCTGCAATCCACATCCCAGGAGTAGACAACTGGGAGGCGGATTACCTGAGTCGTCAGACTTTCCATCCGGGGGAGTGGGAACTCCACCCGGAGGTGTTTGCCCAGTTGACTCAATTATGGGGCATTCCAGACATGGATCTGATAGCGTCCCGTCAGAACTTCAAGGTTCCTTGCTACGGGTCCAGATCCAGGGATCCCAAGGCGACTCTAGTGGATGCATTAGTGGCGCCTTGGTCGTTCAACCTAGCTTATGCGTTTCCACCGTTCCCTCTCCTCCCCAGGCTTGTAGCCAGGATCAAACAGGAGAAGGCCTCAGTGATTCTGATAGCTCCTGCGTGGCCGCGCAGGACTTGGTATGCAGACCTGGTGAATATGTCATCGGCTCCACCATGGAAGCTACCTTTGAGACAGGATCTTCTAATACAAGGTCCATTCGAACATCCAAATCTAGTTTCTCTACAGCTGACTGCTTGGAAATTGAACGTTTGATTTTATCCAAGCGTGGGTTTTCAGATTCTGTAATAGATACTCTGGCCCAAGCCAGAAAACCTGTGACTAGAAAGATTTACCATAAAATATGGAAAAGATATATCTGTTGGTGTGAATCCAAGGGATTCTCCTGGAGTAAGATTAAAATTCCTAAGATCCTCTCCTTTCTTCAAGACGGTTTGGATAAGGGATTGTCAGCGAGTTCTCTAAAAGGACAGATTTCTGCTTTATCTGTCTTGTTACACAAACGACTGGCAGCTGTGCCAGATATACAAGCTTTTGTACAGGCTTTGGTCAGAATCAAGCCTGTTTACAGACCTTTGACTCCTCCTTGGAGTCTAAATTTAGTTCTTTCAGTTCTTCAAGGGGTTCCGTTTGAACCTCTACATTCCATAGATATCAAGTTACTATCTTGGAAAGTTCTGTTTTTGGTTGCTATTTCTTCTGCAAGAAGAGTTTCTGAATTATCTGCTTTGCAGTGTAATCCACAATATCTGGTGTTCCATGCAGATAAGGTCGTTTTGCGTACTAAGCCTGGTTTTCTTCCGAAAGTTGTTTCCAACAGGAATATTAACCAGGAAATAGTTGTTCCTTCTCTGTGTCCGAATTCAGCTTCAAAGAAGGAACGTTTGTTACACAATTTAGATGTAGTTCGTGCTTTAAAGTTCTATTTAGAAGCAACTAAGGATTTTAGACAAACCTCATCTTTGTTTGTCATTTACTCTGGTAAGAGGAGAGGACAAAAAGCTACTGCTACCTCTCTTTCTTTCTGGCTGAAAAGCATTATCCGATTGGCTTATGAGACTGTCGGACGGCAGCCTCCTGAACGAATCACAGCTCACTCCACTAGAGCTGTGGCTTCCACATGGGCCTTCAAGAACGAGGCTTCTGTTGATCAGATATGTAAGGCAGCGACTTGGTCTTCTCTGCACACTTTTGCCAAATTTTACAAATTTGATACTTTTGCTTCTTCGGAGGCTGTTTTTGGGAGAAAGGTCTTGCAAGCCGTGGTGCCTTCCGTTTAGGTAACCTGATTTGCTCCCTCCCTTCATCCGTGTCCTAAAGCTTTGGTATTGGTTCCCACAAGTAATGGATGACGCCGTGGACCAGACACACCAATGTTGGAGAAAACAGAATTTATGCTTACCTGATAAATTACTTTCTCCAACGGTGTGTCCTGTCCACGGCCCGCCCTGGTTTTTTTAATCAGGTTTGAAAAATGTCTTTCTCTATACACTACAGTCACCACGGCACCCTATAGTTTCTCCTTTTTTTCTCCTAACCGTCGGTCGAATGACTGGGGGGGGCGGAGCCAAGGAGGGGCTATATGGACAGCTTTTGCTGTGCTCTTTGCCATTTCCTGTTAGGGAAGAGAATATCCCACAAGTAATGGATGACGCCGTGGACCGGACACACCGTTGGAGAAAGTAATTTATCAGGTAAGCATAAATTCTGTTTTTTTGGGTTTGATGTACCTTTAAAATGAATAGGAAGATAAAATGACTGTACCTGCATATGACATATGCACACTCCCTAGCAAGTCCTGGGACAAACAACCTGACTGGCTGCTTAAAGTGATGGTAAACTCTCCCCTTTATAAAATCAGATCTGGAATGTAAGTGCTATTTTAGATGGGGTTTTATTCATCATGTGCAATGAAGATGCGCTATAACTTAGTTATTAATATAGATATGAAATTCAAATACCCCACGTTACACCACCCACTTCAAAAGTCAATTTTCCTGTCAGCTAAATGATTGAATTACTCTCCAATCAATGCTCTAGCTACAACAAAAGTGCCATATGGGGAGAGCGCTGATTGGACAACAATTCAATCTGTTAGCTCACAGAAAATGTTACTTTTGAAGTGGGCAGAGGAGCATGCAGTATTTTAATTTCATATCTATATTAATAACTAAGTTATACTGCATCTTCATTACAGCTAATGAATTAAACTTCATCTAAAATAGCGCTTACATTCCAGATCTGATTTTATAAAGGGGAGAGTTTACCATCACTTTAAAGTCTTTTTACAGTAGGGGGTGAATACTTAGGTAATTTGCGGTAAAATATCTTCTTTTTTTACATAGAGACGCTCAAGTGATTTTTTTCTAATCAGCTTTTTACATGTATGCTGCATCAGTTTCAAGTGCTTCACTATTTGGGTATCATGTCCCTTTAATGTGAATGTGAGTGTCAATGTACAATGTATTACCTAGTTAAAGGGACCATCTACTTTATCTTTTTTATTGTTCAAAAATATAGATAACCTTTATCTTTTTTTATTGTTTTAAAAGATAGATAACGCATTTACTACCCATTGCCCAACTTTGCATAACCAACATTGTTATATTAATATACTTTATAACCTCTGTTTGCCTATATCCAAACCCCTGTAGGCCACCCCTTATCTCTGTGCTTTTTATTAGCATTTTAAACCTTGCACAGCAGACAGACAGTGCTAGTTCATGTGTGCCACATAGATAACTTTTTGCTCACTCCTGTGGAGAATGATAATGGTTATGTAAGAACCAGCACTAGTTGGCTAACATGCAAGATTGTAAAAAGCCTGCAGTGGCTTAGATACAAAGTAATCATAGAGGTAAAAAGTATATTAATATAACCGTGTTGGCTGTGCAAAACTGGTGAATGGATAATAAAGGGAATATCTATCTTTTAAACAAACACTATTCAAGTAGACTGTCCATTTAAGAAAAAAAGTAATCTATGTATATTATAGCCTTAAAAGTGTGCTATAAAGTGTGCAAAACTCAAAACTTGGACAGTTTTTGTACCTGTACAGTAGGGTGTTTTAAAATGGCCAGTCTCACACCTTTTAAACTAACATTTAGGGCCCAATCTAAAGGTCTCTGTGGTGCCAGGGTTATTTAAAGGGACATTAAACACTAAATACATGCTAGATAGAATGATGCATTCAAAGAAAAGATTAGTCCCTGACTAACATGTAGATGCATTTTTTTTAAAGTTTCATTAGTTGTTTAAAAAGTGACAAAATAAGTGTAAAGTTTTAATGTCTATAAAACACTGGGAGCTGCCATGTTGTAACTTGTGTTACCTTCTCTGCTGTGGCCAATTAGGGGCAGTTATACATAGGTCATTAGAGTGTGCAGCCAATGGTTGTGCTGGATTTAACAGTGTTCTGCACTTCCATTTCTAATAGGAACTGAAAAGCTCACAATTTCAGAATGGAATTACAGGCAAAGAGGACAAAATAAATAATGAAAGTATATTGCAGAGTTGTTTTATATATACAATTTATCATTTTATATTACCATCTCAAGGTGTTTAATGTCCCTTTAAGAATGCTTGCAGTACTTCTATTTTCCTGGTGGAATTCTATAAAGCCACTTTTTACCCTGAAAACAGGGTGTCTCACTAAGGGGCGCATACTGCATTCTGGTATGGGAAGGAGATGCATACATTACAAAAGTGCACAATGACATTTGTAATTTTAAATACAAAACAAATAATTAAACCATTCACACAAAAATACTCAGGGAAAAATTGTATTGTTAAAGGGACAGTCTAGTCAAAATTAAACTTTCATGATTCAGGTAGGGCATGCAATTTTAAACAACTTTCCAATTTACTTTTATCATAACATTTGCTTTGTTCTTTTGGTATTCTTTGTTGAAAACTAAACCTAGACTCATATGCTAATTTCTAAGCCCGCTCCTTATCTCAGTGCATTTTGACAGTTTTTCAAAGCCAAATAGATATTACATTGTGCTCACTCTTGTGGAGTTATTTATGACTCAGGACTGACTGGCTAAAATGTAAATCTGTCAAAAGAACTGAAATAAGGGGCCAGACTGCAAAAGCTTAGATACCTCTTTTCTTACCTCATTAACTGGGGGATCACAAGTTTAATTCTTGTTTAAATAGCCGCCCTTGTTTCCTTGCATATATGAGATGTTCTGACATCCTTTGATAAAATACCAGCACATTTTGCCTAATTAATATGTGTGCCAATGACACGTCACCAATATACTGCGTACACCACACATGAAAAGAATACATGACACTCGGCAGCACAGATTGCATAAATAAAATGCAAAATATACCCAGCACTACACATGGAGACAGATATTATTTATTTTTTATCCTTTAATGAAATATTTGGCAGTCTTGTTGGGCCTATAGTTCTTATCTGCCATCAAAATATATGTTTCTATGTCTTTCTGTCTATTTCTGTCTCTCTAAATTCATCCTAAAGTCTATTTTCTTCCCACATAACCACAGTGTAGATAGCATTTGTTTGTTTTAAAGGGACATTATACACTAGATTTTTCTTTGCATAAATGTTTTGTAGATGATCCATTTATATATATATATATATATATATATATATATATTTAAATATGTAAATGGATAGTTTTGCTTATTTCTTTTACAAGATACGATGAATCCACGGATTTCATCCTTACTTGTGGGATATCGCCTCCTGGTCAGCAGGAGGAGGCAAAGAGCACCACAGCAGAGCTGTATATATAGCTCCTCCCTTCCCTCCCACCCCAGTCATTCTCTTGGCCTGTGTTAGTGATAGGAAGAGGTAAAGTGAGGTGTTAGTTTTAGATTCTTCAATCAAGAGTTTATTATTTTTTACAGTAGTGCCAAAGTGTGCTACTTTGTTCTGGGGTGTAGCCTAGACCAGATCAGTCTCTTCAGTAAAAAGAGAAGCATTTGGTGCCTTTAGAGTTATGGAAACTTGTGGGACATAATTCTCACTGTGCCTTCCATGTATTAATGCTGCCCTGCCTTTGGAAACCCTGAGACATTCTAACTCAGGACTTTCTCTTCATTCTCAGGTCCATGGGAGGGATATGACCTCTTACACCTGGAGCCTGCATTGCTGCCAGGCAGAAGATGAGGTAAGTGCTGACTTTGTTTCTGGGGTACTAGAAAGTCTTAGAATAAGTTTGGGCACTTTATTTATTTGTTTTGACACAGACCTCATCACCTTGGGGATCCTTCTAAGGGTTAACGTTAATGCAGTTCTCCTAAAGTTTCTAGGGGACTTTGAGCAGTTTTATGGACACTGGCAGGAGCCATGTGACTTTTCTCTCCCGGCGGTTTTATAAAGTAGCCGACCGGGAGGGTTTATTCTGTCTGCCTTTTCTATTGTTTGTTGTCTGGAAATATGGGCTGCGCAGCTTCCTAGACATAGGTGCAGGGAGACAGCAGCCTGTTATTTTTCCCCTGGTCGTTTACCTTAGTGATAATGACGACCGGGAAGGGTTTTTTTGTACCGCCTGATTTTTTCCTGTAACGCTCAGTGTGAGGGTACGATTCAGTGAAAGCACTTAAAGCATGGGCAGACGTTTTTACACCAACAAGCAGGTGCTGGTAAAATCTTACTGAAAGTCTTTATTGGGCTAAGCCGCTTCCTAGACATGGGGGACACTGCATCTTGTTATTTTGATCCCGGTCGTTTGGCCCATAATAATGGCGACCGGGAGTGTTTTGCTGAAACGCCTACGAGGGGCGGAGCTTGCATGGCGCCAATTTAATTGCGCAACACTTATTTGGTGCTTCCGATGTCCAGAGTTTCTGTTCCTTCTCCTCTTAGCGGTTAGACACTGCAGGAGAAGCGGAAGGGGCTGGATATGCTGTGTGTTGCGCTTAGTGATAGCGCTACGGCTATTAGACTGGTTAGACTTTTAATCAAAAGAAGATAGGGTTAGGTCTAACTGGTCCTTAGAGATATCCGGAAGGGTTCTGGGGTTCGCCAGTGTGTCCTCATATAAAATGATTTTAGTAACCCCTACAGTGCAGGGTTCTCTGTTTACATGTTTCCCACTACTGTTATTTATTGTAAACTCTGCAGGAGACTGTGGTTTCTGCACTGAAGCATACCAAAGATAAAGGTCTGCAGCACACGAAAGATAAAGTTACTTTAAAATTTAAAGAGGCAGTAACATCTTTCTTGTGTCAATTTGTATTTGTAATACTCCTTCTAAAGTTTAGGAGTCCGTTGCATTTGTCAATACATGCACAAATTTCTCATATAATGTCCTAAGAGTGTTTTTTTCTGACCCACATGCAGTGCTCTGCAGTTCCTTGCACTCTTCAGTGGAAATTGTGGCACAAGATGGGCTTGCTTTACTATACATAGCGTTGTCTATTGACAGCAAGATTGCCATGTTCATTGGATTGTTTCTGACACAGAAATAAGATGATAATTTTTTTTTTCCTTTTAAAATTTTTTTTTTTTTTTTTTTAAAGTGTCAGTAACGTTTTTTGTGTCACTTTTTATTAACTTTTTATTAACTTTTACACTCTGTTTTGAACCTCCTTTAAAGCGATTGCTGTTTGGGAGTATTTTGACAGGGTCATTTAATGCCACAAACCTATAGTGTCCACAAGATGTTAGGGCACACATGCAGTACCCTGCGTTTCCTCCTCCATCCGGAGTCTTTTTCTGTGCATATCATGCATTCCCTATACTTAACAAGCTGTTTTCCATACGCATCTTAACTAAGGAGCTGGGCAGACGTGGTCTAGGGTGAGGGGAGTAGTTTCCAGTTTATGAAGAGAACTACTTTTTCCTTTGAATACAGCTGGACCTTTTTCATAGGTTATAGGGATGAAGATTGGGAAACTGTAGATAGCTCAGCTTGCTAAGTCTCTGTGGCTGCGCTCTGTAGCAGCCCAAGGGTTGCAGGTTCAATCTCCGGAGAGGTCCACTCAGCCCCTCATCCTTCTGAAAATTGAGCAGTGCCTTGAGTCCCTTGCGGGTGATTGGCGCGCTTTACCCACTTCATACAGTGGCATCCATCTGTGTCTGATACTATTAGTCAGAATCTCCCTGAATAAGATTCTGGATAGGATACAGCTATTCCATTGTCGCCTAGTGGATAGCTGAGGTTCCTTGTAAGTAAGTGGTTTGGAATTAAAATCCCGATCAGGCTGTTGGGTTTCCATGCTACCTGCCCTTCTACTTAACCTAACAAAGGACTTTCAAGGCTGTTTCCTTTTTTTCCTATCCTTCTCAAAATGGGATAGGTTTCAGGTTTCTCTATCCCAGCTCGCTGAGCTTTGGGGTTAGAGCCTGGTTATACAGAGGTATTTTCTGAGTCAAGAAGTTTAATGCTTTGTTCCTAGATGGCCTTGTTGCAACTTGACTTGATGGAGATGATTTCCTTTGAAATTTGAAGACAGGTGTTTGCTTTTACGATTCTCTGCAGACCAGCTACAAAGGGAGGCGTTTTTACGTTGTGTAGGAGACCTCTCTTCCATGGGATTAATTTGTCCTGTTCCAATACAGGGGCAGGGTTTGTTTCCTTTACTCTGTTTGTAGTTCCAACTCAAGGGAGGGAACCTTCAAACTATCTTAAGACCTCAAGAGTCTATACAGTTTTTTTCGGAGTTTAATTTTTTTGGATGGCTCTTTGTCCTACAGTCCTTCCATTTATACAGGAGGGTCAATTTATGACGACAGTGGACCTAAGGGATGCATATCTATATGTTCCTATCCACAGAGATCATCACGGTTTCCTGAGGTTTGCCTTTCTGGACAAACATTTTCAGTTAGTGGCTCTTCCTTTCGGTCTGGCCACGGCACCTAGAATTTTCACACGCTGGGGTCTTTACTGGCGGTCCTAAGACCGCGGGGCATTGCAGTGGCGCTTTATCTGGATATTCTTATCCAGACGTCGTCTTCTCAGCTAACAGAGTCTCATACCGACATTGTTCTGTCCTCTCTAAGGGCTCACGGGTGGGATGTGACTCTGGAAAAGTGTTCGCTAGTCCCACAAACTAAGTTTTCTTGGGAACTCTATTCGATTCTCTATCCTTGAAAATCCTTTTGAAGGAAGTCAGAAAGTTAAAGAATACATGCCGATTCCTTCAGTCCAATCCTCGGCCGTCAGTGGCTCAGTGCATGGAGGTAATTGGATTGATGGTGGCAGCAATGGACACCATTCCGTTTGCTCATTCTCATCTCACATCTCTGCGACTGAGCATGCTCATGCAGTGGAATGGAGATTATACAAATTTGTCTCCTCCAATAGATCTAGATCAGGAGACAATGGACTCTCTTCTATGGTGCTTGTCGCTGGATCATCTGTCCCAGGGGGCATGCTTCCACAGGCCCTCGTGGGTGATAGTGACAGTGGACGCCAGCCTGATGGAATGGGGAGCAGTCTGGGATTCCCTTAGGGCTCAGGGTGTATGGACTCGTTCGGAGTCTCTGCTTCCAATCATTATCTTAGAGTTGAGAGCAACATTCAATGTGCTTCAGGCTTGGCCTCAGTTGGTTTCGGCCAAATTGATCAGAATCCAGTCAGACAACATTACGGCTATAGCTTACATCAATCATCAGGGGGGAACAAGGAGTTCCTTAGCGATGACAGAAGTAGCCAAGATAATTTAGTGGGCGGAAGCTCACTCTTGTTATCTGTCGGCTATCCACATCCCAGGAAAATTGGTAGGCGGATTTTATGAGCGGACAGTCTTTCATCCGGGGGAATGGGAACTCCATCCGGAGGTATTTGCCAATCTGAGTCTCAGATGGGGCAGGCCGGAGTTGTATCTTATGGAATCTCGTCAGAATGACAAGCTTCCGAGTTACGGGTCCAGGTCCTGGATGCCCAGGCCGAGCTGATAGATGCCTTGGCAGGGCCTTGGTCGTTCAACCTTGTTTAGGTGTTTCCTCCGTTTGCTCTCCATTTGCTCTCCTTACCCGGGTGATTGGTCGAGTCAATCAGGAGAGGGCCTCGGTGGTCCTTATCGCTCCTGCGTGGCCTTGCAGGACTTGATATGCCGATCTGGTGGACATGTCATCTCAGCCACCATGTAAGCTTCCATTGAGGAAAGATCTTCTCATTCAGGGACCCTTCCATAATCCGAATCTAGTTTCTCTGCAGCTAACTGCGTGGAGATTGAACGCTTGATTTTATCTAAGCGAGGTGTTTCTGACTCGGTAATAGATACCTTGATTCAGGCACGTAAGCCTGTTCCTAGAAAGATTTGCCATAAGATATGGCGTAAATATCTTTATTGGTGCGAATCCAAGGGCTACTCATGGAGTAGGGTTAGGATTCCCAGTATTTTGTCTTTTTTCCAAGACGGATTGGAGAAAGGGTTGTCAGCAAGTTCCTTAAAGAGACGGATTTCTGCTTTGTCTATTTTGCTACACAAGCGTCTGGCAGATGTTCCAGATGTTCAATCTTTTTGTCAGGCTCTGACTAGGATCAGGCCTGTGTTTAGTCTAATTTCTCCTTCTTGAAGTTTAAATTTAGTTCTTACAGTTTTTTAAGGGGTTCCGTTTGAACCTATGCATTCCATAGATATAAAGTTATTATCTTGGAAAGTTTTATTTTTGGTTGCTATTTCTTCTGCTCGAAGAGTATCTGAGCTTTCAGCATTACAATTTGATTATCCTTATCTTATTTTCCATTCTGATAAGGTGGTGTTAAGTACCAATTCAGGTTTCCTTCCTAAAGTAGTTTTGAATAAAAATATATTATTCAGGGAATTGTTGTTCCTTACTTGGGTCCTACTCCTTCTTCTACGAAGGAGCGACTGTTACATAATTTGGACGTGGTCCATGCCTTGAAGTTTTTCTTGCAGACAACTAAGGATTTTCATCAATCGTCTTCCCAGTTTGTTCTGTTTTCTGGGAAGTGTGGGGGTCTGACAGCTATGACTATCTGTCTCTGATTTTGGCTGAGGAGTATTATCCGTTTTGCCTATGAGACTGCTGGACAGCAGCCTCCTGATCGATTTACGGCTCATTCCCCTAGGGCTGTGGCTTCCTTTTGGGTATTCCATAATGATGCTTCTGTTGAACAGATTTGCTATGCTGCGACTTGGTTGTCTCTTCGTACGTTTTCCAAATTCGATACTTTTGCTTTGTCTGAGGTTGTTTTTTGGGAAGTTCTTCAAGCAGTGGTGCCTTCCGTTTAGGTTCCCTGTCTTGTCCCTCCTGTTTCATCCGTGTACTATAGCTTTGTTATATGTATCTCACAAATAAGGATGAAATCCGTGGACTCATTGTATCTTGTAAAAGAAAAGGAAATTTATTCTTACCTGATAAATTTGTTTCTTTTACGATACGATGAGTCCACGGCCCACCCTGTTTTTATGAGACATGTCTTTATTCTTGTTAAACTTCAGTCACCTCTGCACCTTGGCTTTTCCTTTCTCTTCCTAACTTCGGTTGAATGACTGGAGTGGGAGGGAAGGGAGGAGCTATATATACAGCTCTGCTGTGGTGCTCTTTGCCTCCTCCTGCTGACCAGGAGGTGATATCTCACAAGTAAGGATGAAATCCGTGGACTCATCGTATCGTAAAAGAAACAAATTTATCAGGTAAGATTTTAAATAACATTGCTCTGATTTTAACCCCTTAATGACCACAATGTACCCTATATGTCACTGGTCATTAAGGGTTTTTTCAGGACATAATAGCACAAGTCTAGTAAGAACACACTATTAATGCCCTCCCTCCAGCAGGCTTTGTGGAATAGAGCAGTCTCAATGCTGGTGGCAAGACCGCGCTTTAAAACAATCAAGTCCCAAAAAAAGGCCAGTGACATACAGGGTACGTCGCTGGTCCTTAAGGGGTTAAGACCCCTAACCAAGCCCCAAAGTTTTAGGAGAATACCAACGTATACCTAATCCAGCTTGCTCCTGTTTGTGTAAAGAGTCTGTTCATATGCAAAGGAAGGGGGTTGGGGGATTGTGTGCTATTTCCCACTTGCAGTCTGTGTTCCAGTAACCTTTTAAACAAAGATAAACTAGAAGCTTCTAAGTACGTTTTTAAATAGTTTTATACTGGATTTTTATATCAGTATCTGTGCATTTTATTCTTTTTAGTAGTGTCTATTACATGCAGTTATATGAAAACTGGTGTATACTGTCCCTTTAATACAAATAAGTGCAATAGATACAACATTGTATAGTGGTACTGCACATAAACGTGACCCGGTTGTCTCTAATGATCGGATAGAGTAATTTGCTTTGACAGTTTTTGCTCCTTTTGCTGTTTACTGCAATAAACCAATTAAAACAACACTAATTTATCCCTGGCTCTCTATTGGTTGTTAAATCAAATTAGCTTGACTGTAATTAACTGAAACAAGAGAAGACCTGTACAGATGTCTAACTTACAACCGAGCAATGCATAGGGCTAGATTTATCAAAGGCTAGGCGAACTCTGTATGTGCTTCGCCTGTAACTGCGCCCCAGCTCGCCTCCGGAGAAGCGCACATGTGCGCCTGAATTTATCATAAAAATAGAGGTAACTTTGTGCAGGCAAGCTGGGGCGTAATAATGAAAAATTTCGCCTGTCGGAAACGGCATTTACTCCCTATTTATCACAGTACATCCCTATAAATATTTACGCCGCCATGTTTTGATTATTAAAAAAGTGTTTTTAAGTTAATATTTAGCTTATATTTATATTATATAATGTTTCTGTGCTGTTTTTTATATATGTTGATAATTTAAGATCACAAAAAATAAATATATTAAAATATCGATCTATATATATAACTGTTGGTACCCATATGCGTCAGTGGAAGCGCACATTTCTGGCAATAACAGTCTCTTCTTGGTGCTGAGTCTTTGAAAAATTAGTTAAAAGAAGAAGGTACTACATCACAAGATGTAAAAACATGTATTATAATGGTGTTCGCCTCAGTCTGCATGGCGAAATATACAACACGCAATTGAAGCCGAAATTGCAGTTCCCTATCGGCGCAAAGCAATGATAAATAAGAAACTGGGCGTATTTGTAGGTCGGGCTGTTAAATTACGCCTATTAGAAATGTAAATTGTAGCACTCGGGAGCGCGCCTGTGCGCCTAGGCGAATGCACACTGAGATGCAAAGAATTTTCTTTCAGATTTGCGCAATTATAGGCGCAGAGTGCTTTGATGAATATGATGATCAGTTTGTATGAGCTATTTTGGACGGAATTAAAGGAGAATGGCTTTGATAAATCTAGCCCATAATATATATCTTATACTCATGTTAGTAAATTGTATGTAAATCAATAATTCTAGTGGTTAGGTAATGTATCAATAAAGGGAAATTGTTCAGTAATTTGTCTTACACTCTATGCAATGTTTTCCAGTAAAAAAATGAGACAGTTTGCCTTTTTGCACCAATGGATTTTGGGGTCAGTGAACCGAAAGCTATCTAAGTCATTTTTCTAATTCCTGTGCCTTAAAATATCTGTGGTTATATGTCTGCAACAGTGTGATCCATATGCTCAGTATTCTCAGCTGGAATATTTCAGTGCACTCTACAAACAATTTGTCTTCTAATTTGTGAACGTCAGCCCTTTGAATCTCACCAAGTCGTCATGTGTTTCTAGTGAGCAATTACTGGAACAGCTTTCCAATTGTTCATCCCTTTTGCTTCTTTTTTTCATGTCTGAGAGGTGTAATATGTAAGATTTGCATCTTAAAGGGACAGTTTAACCTACATTTTTCTCCCTTTTAATTTGTTCCAAATGATCCATTTTACCTGCTGGAGTGTATTATATTGACTAGAAATAGCTTCTTCGTCTTTATATCAGCATTTAAAATAACTAATTGCGGTATCCCTACCTATAGTGAAAGTTTCAATACTTAAGTAAAGGCTATTGACAAGCTGTGTAAACACAGCCAGCAGAAGATAATACACTCCCAGTGGGGTGTAGAAGAGATGTACAATTATAAAATGTTCCTTTTCTATTGTCCTAATTATTGTATAGATACAAAGATAAGAAAAGGAAGCATTTGAGAGTTTATATAAGGATGTCTGATCTCTCTGCAAGCACTAAAAATATTCTACATTAATTGTAATATATATATATATATATATAACCATTGCAGTGGAAAAAGTTACATTCCCTAATACATTACAATATGTCATTTAACACTAGTGATCCTATAATGCTTTGTGTTTAACTCCTGCACATGGGAGTCCGGATCTGACGTCAGCAGCCCTGACGTGCGCGCCTGACGTGCGTGAGCAGTGAGTGTGGTGTGTAGGCCCACGAGCCTCCAGGAGTTCATCGCAGCGTAGCTTTCTAGTGCCAGCAGCCCGCCGGGTTAGCTACTATACGGCAGGAGGAGTACCCAGTCGGGCGGAAGTTCACAGCGCTGACACGATCCAAGCATCTCTGGCCGGCTCACCCCTGCACTTCAGTTCCGCGAGGGCGACACAGCTCGTGGCGGCCTGGTCCCGTCTGAGTGAGGCCGCGGGAGTAAGGAGTGGAGAAGCGGCGAGGTAGTCGTTCAAAGCACGCTGCCGTGTGCTTGATCCGGTAACTCTAAATTGGCCCTGAATAAGTCCCCTGGCCAAGGACTGTTTGTTGCTGACTGCTAAACAGGATCCCTGTTTCTTAAACATAGTATTGGCCCTCCTCTAACTAGTGCCTGTCAGTATGTTGTAGCACAGGATTTGGGTCAAGAAAGTTATACAGCATTTTGGAGGACTTTCCCATACCAGTAAAAGTGTAATTTGGGGAGTACTTTTTTCCTTATCAGATTTAACATCCAATAACTTATGTCCCCCTGGAGTGTAAGTCTGGGTGTGTAAGAGGGTAGGTGAAGTCTGTGTGCATTCCCTTAAAAGAGCTGGCAAAGAACAAGGAAAAGAAAAAGGAGAGAGGAAATAAGGGAAGGATAAAAATTTGCAATATAAACTTTTACAATCTGGGAATAGATTAACTGTGTTATTACTAAGCCCTACCCCCAAAATCTACACATCCCAGTGAAGTCAGTCAGGATATTCAGGATTTTGCTGGACTGTGCTCTAATAGCAACCCAATAAAGCTCACATTCCTTCTCACACTTGGCATTTCGCAGTAGTAGAAGTGGGTATTTATGTCTCCCCCCCCCCCCCCACATGATATAAAAGGCTAATCTAGTCTGGGCCCTAGAGAAGGCGGGTGAAGGTAAATGAACATTTCTGTATATAGATATAAATCATCCGCGTATCAAAGGCCCCTGACCTGGTTCAGGAAGCCAGGAAGCGGCATGAACTTATGGACTTAAGTCCCCCCTCAGGGTAAATGGCATCCCAGTGAAGCTAGCCTTAATCTTGCAGGAGTGCTTTTGGATAAAAGAAGAAAGGGGGAAGGAAGGATTTTGTATTGGACAAATGGTTGCGTAGAGCAATGTACTAGCTAATGTATCTAATTTCTTTTTTTTTTTCTCTTTTTTTGCTTCTTTGTTTTGTTTTTGCAGCAATGACCAAAATGTAATATCTGCTAGTTGGAATTGAATGATTTTTAAAGTTATGATGTTCTATATTATATCATATTATATCGGCCCAATTAATTGTAAAGCAATTTGTGTGAACTAAGGGTCGACAGTTATTCAGAGAATACTGCTACTGGTTAGATAAAGACAGATTTATGTCACTCACTCTGGTGGGCATACCCAGAGCTAACTTTTTTTGATGCTGAGGAGTTACTAAAATTGTGTCCCTCTGTCTACTAGTTCTTTAGTCGGGTGATTGTAATAACTAAGAATCCCCTGAGTTAAAGAGACTACCTAACTTTTTTTTTAATTTTTTTTTTCTCTGGCTGACATCTAAAATGAACTGCTAATCTTCTACATAAACATTACATTACATGTCTGTTATTTACACTTTTGTATCTCAGTTCACACCGGAATGTTTTATTGTTAATTATGCTCAGCTGGGGCTCTGTTCTTTCAGTCACAGGGGCTATTTAAGCTCAGTGCCTGTCTTTACAAAGTGTGTCTATGAATAAGGCTAGTATGTAGCCGAAACGCGTAAGACAGCCCAGCATCATCATTTTATGTTTATTTTGTTTTTATTCACCTTTTTTTATTTTGGTTTCCAATAAATATGCACCTTTAGAACTTTACAGTGCCTGGAGACTCGCATGGTTTTTTGCTCTTATTTGTTGTTTCTACATAAACACTCTGGTTTAAACTATAGATTACTGAGGCGAGGGAGGAAGAAGGAAATAATAAGGGAGCAAGAAAATTAATTAAAGCAGAATTTTTTTTTCCGTCTAGTTTAGTCTACAGACTTTTTTTTCTCACATTTTATACACATTCTTATAAAAGCACTAATTCCCACTTGAGGATCGTCCTTTTTTATTGCACTTCATACTCACACTTCTTATTTTCACCCTTTTTCTCTTTTCTCTCACTCTTAAGTAAGACACAGCTCATACTTCACTTCACATACCATTTTTTTTTTTTCTCTCTCTCTTTTTCACCTCACCACATTCTTCACTTTTTTAGCACTTTTTCTGCATTTTATATGGAGAAATTCGTACATATAGCTAAAAATAAATCACCCACGATGCCACCAAGAAAAGACAAACACAAAGCTAAACCTCAGACCTCGTTATCCCAAGATAGTATAACAGAGGAACCTGCTACTTTCCAGACAAATCTAGATGTTCAACAATTGGTAGAACAGTTTTCACTATCAATGTTACCCCACCTAGAGTTGATCAGACAGGATGTAGCAGCACTATCAATGGAAGTAAGGCAGTTCAACAACAGGTTAGATGAAGCAGAGGCTAGAATCTCCGAAATTGAAGATAGATTGAACTCACGAGAGCAAGACTCTAAGCATTATGATTACACAATCAAAAAATTACAGGATAGACTGGACGATCTAGAAGATCGTTCCAGACACAATAATCTAAGAATAGTAGGTGTTCCTGAAACCCAAGAATATGCTGACCTTAATAATTTTATGGATGAAATACTACCAAATCTATTAGAGATGCCTACTAGCCGAACTAAAATATTGATTGAAAGAATTCATAGAATAGGTCCCGAAAAAAAAAGACCAGACGGTACCGTACTAAATAGACCCATAATTGTGAAATGTTCGCATTTTCAAGATAAAGTTGCCATTATGAGTTATTATAGGAAAAAGAAAGCCACAGTTCTTGTAAATGACAAAAAAATCTTTCTTTTTCAAGATTATTCTACTGAGACCTCTAATCGCAGAAAGGAAATGGCTCCGTTTTGTTCTAAACTCATAGAAAAAGGTTTCAATGCTTTTCTTTTATATCCAGCTAAGATCAAAGTGCTGAAGTCTGGAGAATGGCACGTTTTGTCTAACAAATCGGAAGCTAATTCCTTTCTGGATAATATTTAGGAACAACTAGAGATAATCGAATAAGAATTAAATATAGTTGTTCGTAGATAAATCCTTTGATGTAAGTAATGGCAACATCGAAAAGTCATAATGAAAGGGTCTCAAAAAAGTTTTTTTTATTCCAAAAGAGGGTTCATCCCCCTTTTCCATTTTTCCTTTTTCTTCTTTTTTTTTTTCTTCTCCCCTTTTCCTCCTCTCCCTGGCCTTCCTCACACTTTTTTTTGAAAAGCCGCTGTTCAACTTGTTGTGTCTGGTCCATCAATAAAATATGAGTGAGACAGTGATTAATCTGGTTTCATGGAACGTTCGCGGAATAACAACACCTATTAAGCGAAAAGCCATTTTGAAACACTTAAAGGGGTGCAGGGCGCAAATTGCTTTTTTACAAGAAACATATGTGGTAGCTAATGAAGCTCTTAAACTTAAGTCAGGCTGGGTCGGTGAAGTAGTGGCGACTTCGGGCATCAAAAGAAAGAGGGGAGTAGCAATATTGTTCCATAAAAATTTAGACTACAAAATAACACATAAATTTATTGACGAAGAAGGTAGACTGATTATAGTACAGGTAGTTATAGCCAATCATAAATATACGTTATGTAATATCTATGCTCCAAACACCAGTGATAAAGAATTCTGGAAGAACCTAACAAGGAGACTAACAAATTACTTAGATGAAGGTCTGATTAT
Source organism: Bombina bombina (assembly GCF_027579735.1). NCBI lineage: Eukaryota > Metazoa > Chordata > Amphibia > Anura > Bombinatoridae > Bombina > Bombina bombina. Next base: position 293,509,659 of record NC_069505.1, on the reverse strand, counting down.
AGCAGGTGATTTAAATCTAATTACACAATATCCCTTGGATCGCTCACATAGAATGGATAGCATGACTCAAAAAAAAAACAACAGTAAAAATAAAAGCTATAAGGCCGAGACAAAGATTTTAAAAAAATTCAAAAAAACATTGAACTTGGTGGACATCTGGAGATTGCAAAATCCCAATGTAAAAGAATATACTTGTGAATCTAAAACACACAAAACTTTCTCACGTATTGATTATTTTTTAATAGATAAAAAATTAGCAGGCAGGATACCAAGGACAGAAATTTCTGCAATTATTTTGTCAGATCACGCCCCTGTTATAATACAATTGCAAACTGACCTGATAAAAAGATCTTATCTTTCGTTTAGCTTTCCAAAATACCTCACTAATAACTCCAAATTTAAAATTTGGCTAAATGAAAAATGGAAAGAATATATTTACATTAACCAAAACTCAGTTCAAAACCCCGAAATTGTATGGCAAGCCTCTAAAGCGGTGTTGCGGGGAGAAATAAAGGCATACCTGTGCCATATTAAAAAAAAGAATAGTGAGCGCAACACACAACTTGCCAATCAATTAGTTAATGCATACAATGCCTACTTAAGGGATCTGTCAAGTGGAGGATGGAGTGCATACCAGCAAGCAAAGAGGGAAAGGGAAATTTTCTTACATCAGAATGCAGCCTTAGAAGTTGTAAAAACAAACGCTAAATATTATAGACATGGGGGGAAAATGGGCAAATGCCTTTCCAACTTGGTTAAAGTAGCTAAGGGTTCAAGATCTATCTTGGCCATAAAAAGTGATAAGAAAAGACTAACCCAACTTAATGATATCAGCGCGGAATTTTTAAAATATTATAAGCAAATTTTTTCATCCTCCGTAAGTAATGAGGATAATAAGACAAAGTTCTGGGAAGCATGTAATCTACCAAACCTCGGGAAAGAAGAGTTAACAGAACTAAATAGTCCAATTTCGCAAGAGGAAGTTGAGAAAACAATCAATAATTTAGCCTGGAATAAAGCTGCAGGGCCGGATGCGCTCCCAAACGAATATTATAAAATTTTACAAAACAACATTGTAGAATATTTGGTTGACCTATTTAATTACTTTTATATTAAAGGTGCAACTCCATCTAAAGAATTCACTAGGTCAACAATAATTTTAATTCCCAAAAAAGGTAAAGATCCCGAATCTCTGGATGCCTACCGCCCAATTTCATTGCTCAATTCCGATTACAAAATATTAACAGCTATAATAGCAGCAAGACTCCAGAAGTCATTACCAAGGTTAATACATAGTGACCAAACTGGATTTATGAAGGGCAGGTCCTCATTCACCAACTTAAGGAAACTGCTCTTGACAGTAGACTACTATAATGCTCAGGTTAAGGATAATACATATCAGAGGGATGATAAGGCAGTGATCGCCATAGACGCCGAAAAAGCTTTCGACGCGATAGAGTGGCAGCACCTCTTTAACTCTTTAGCTCGTTTTGGCCTAATAGGTAATTTCCTTAAATTTATTTTTAAACTTTATGATAACCCATTTTCAGCTTTAGTGGTAAATGGCCTATTATCTGAGAGTTTCCAATTGAATAGAGGGACTAGACAAGGATGCCCGCTATCACCTTTGCTGTTTAATTTATGTATAGAACCATTAGCAACAGTGTTGAGGAATAACTTGCAAGGTATTAGAGTGGGCTCTAAAGAGTTCAGAATATCCCTCTATGCGGACGACTTATTGGTGTTCATCAGTAAAGCAGAGGAAAACATTCCAAAACTCATGAAAATTCTTGACAGTTTTAGTACGTTTTCTGGGTACAAGGTAAACTCACAAAAATCGGAAATACTATGGGTTCAAAAGTCAGGTAACTGTAAAAGTCAATGTCCATTTAAGGAAGTCGAGAGTTTGAGGTATTTAGGGATTAATGTTAATATTTCGCCAGAAAAATGGTATGAGGAAAATTTTGCAGGGCTTATTAACAAAGTGGAAAATGACCTATCAAGATGGTTAAACTTCCCGCTTACATTAGCAGGAAAAATAAACTTGATTAAAATGACTATTCTCCCTAAATTTCTATATATAATGCAGAATATGCCTCTGTTTATAAAATCTTGTGATCTGAAAAGAATGAATAAAACCTTTAAGATCTTTTTGTGGGGGAAAGAAAAAGTTAAATTATCCTTAAATAAACTTATCCTTGAGAGAGACTCGGCGGGATTTGGTCTTCCCTGTCTTCAAAAATACAATTGGGCCTGTCTGGTTAAAATTATTCCAGACTGGCTAATGGACGTGGGACACTTTCAAATAAAGGAGTTAGAACAGGACTTTTTCTTGCCCTTTTCTCTTAAAGCGCTCATCCATTTAAATATATCTAAACTACCTATTATGATGAAAAAAATGTGCACTTTTAAAAATCCTATTATCGCATGGCATAAGGTATGTAAATCTTTAAAAGCCGATCATAGCTATTCTAAATATCTACCCATCACAGGTAATCCTGAATTCACAGAAGGTATAAACAACAAGATCTTTAAAAATTGGCAGGTTAAGGGTCTGATTTACTTTGATCAATGTATCAACCGGGAGTGTGGAAACCTTTTTTCATTTGAAAACATCAAAACTAAATTCCAAATTGATAATAAAGATTTCTTTGGATATCTACAAGTCAGACACTTTTTGAACACTAAGAAAACTAGTTTTGATAATACAGGCTGGGAAGGCTTGCATACAGGGATCGCCCTCTTCTGTGCTGGTGTGCACTCCATCTCCTACTGGTATAAATTGTTATTGCAGAAAGAAGGAGAGAAGCATCTTACTGGCCTGGTACAAAGGTGGTCAATTGACATGCCAGGGATTGACACTGAAGCAATTAGTAAAAGTTTTTTGAGGGCCTGGCAGGCTACTCCGTTACTAGCTTGGAGAGAGGCACAATTAAAAGTGATTAATCGCACATATGTAACGCCCCATGCATTAAATCTTTGGAATAAAAATCAATGTTATGCCTGCTGGAGATGTAATTTCCCAATGGCCAATTTGATCCATTGTATTTGGAGTTGCCCAAAGGTTGCATCCTTTTGGGCTAAAATTTCATTTTGGCTCTCAAAAATTCTTAGGTCTTAGATCCACCTCAAAGTAGATGATATTATTTTGTTATACGAAAAGTCACTTCCAACATTCAATTTGAACATAACGTTCGTAAATTTTACAATTTTATGTGCTAGGAATACTATTTTTGCTTCCTGGAAATCAAAGAGCTCCCCCAGCTTTGTGCAATTTTTAAATAATATGCACCTGAAATTAACCATTGAACAATACGATACTTCGATCGACTCAGAACAGGAGATTAAAAAATTTCTTAATAAATGGATTAATTTCCTACAAAGTCTACCTACGGACATACAAAAACAATACATTTTTCCGTTCCGTAACTCAGTTCCTGTTCTAGAAGCTTGCCTTTAGAGGTGAACTTTCTATTTGAGGATATGTACTGTATTAAAGTTGTGAGGAAGGCCCGGGAAGAGGAAGTTTCCCCCCCCCCCTTTTTTTTTTTTTTCCCTGTTTTTGTTTTCGGTTTTTGTTTCTGTCATTGTCGAAGTAGCTATGGCTCTGCCCTGGCAGATTAGGGCCTTAGCATCCAACCATGAGCCTGGTTATGCAACACAATACAATAGTCCTCTTTTTATTTTTATTTTTTTAGAACAGATTTTCAATAAGAAATAAAAAACTTAAGAAATTGGATATCAGAGGTTCTGTTACTATTGTACTTTAGTTTACTTTAGTTGAAACCAAATTTTTTAAACCACAGGGACTCTTGTTTTCTTCTTTATGCAATATGCCAAAGATACTGTATTTTGTGTTTACAACCACAGCTGCAGGAGCGGTGGTTGCAAGTTTCTTTTTGCATACTCTTTTCTCATCTTTTTTGTTGTTGTCGTATACCCTGTGTGGTATTTCCTGTGATTGTAACTACTTTTTCTTTTTATCTTTCTGAAAAAATAATAAAAATAATGTTTAAAAAAAAAACCTCCTGCACATGGGGTTAAACACATAGGTAAAATACCTATGAGGAGCCGCAAAGCACTGCTGCCAACTCAATCAGGAGCTGAAATAGGTTCTGGATTGCCAGGTACCTGATGCCAAAATAATCAATAAAATCCGCTGCCAATATCTGTTAATGTATAAAAATTGTGAAACAGTGACTTTTCCCAAACCCAGAGCCCCATCCCAATTAGTCAGAATTCCATTGCAATATTCTTTGTGTTTTTGCTTCTTTTATTTTTTTCATTCATAACCATTCCAATGTTAGAAAACTCCATGATAACTCCCTTATCTAATGTTTTTCAAATACTCTTGTACAGCCAAAATAGCCTTTATACCTTGCATGGTAACAATTTAGCACTCGAATTCCAATGAATAAGAAAACACTTATACAACTTTCTAAAGGCGTCTCCGGCATTTCATATTAATCATCCTTCACCTGTTGAAGCACAGTTTTGCCTGTTTCAAGTGTTTTTCTCAGTTTCCCAAATTCTTGCACACGCTCAGCTTACATTTTTAAAAACCACATCTTCTTTGTTTTATTAAAAGTTAAAAATAAAGTTCAAACCAGACTTTTAAACTTAGTAAATTAAAGGGTCAGTTTACTCAAATATGTTCTCCCCTTTAATTTGTTCCCAATGATCCACTTTACCTGCTGGAGTGTATTAAATTGTTTACAAGTATTTCCATTACCCTTATATTGGCATTTGAAATAGTTGATTTAGCCTGTGGTATCCCCACCTATCCTGAAAGTTTTTGGCCTTAAGGCCAAGCTGTGTAATCACAAACAGCAGAAGAAATTACACTTCCATTGGGGTATAGAAGAGATAAGGTAATAATATTTTAATTTTCCATTTTTCTCTCCGAGTATTGGTGATTGGTTTATTGACAGATATAAGATAAAGAAGCAGGTATATGTACACATTGTGATAAAGTAATGAGATCTGATTACACCTGCAAGCTCAACCCATTTTATTAGGTTGTGGCTTCAAAACACAAAATCAGCTAATTCATATACACAAATAAATCTTAAAAAAGCAAATCTCATACATTTATACTCTGCAGCTGGTAAAAAAGTAATTGGAAACACATTAAGGGAAAAACAGTTTTATAGTATACTGTCCTTTTAAATATGTTCATCTAAATGTTAACCAATGATATTAATTAATGATGTGTGAAATTAAAATAAGGACATAAAACCTATTTTCTTTATTTCATGATTCAATTAGAGCATGGTATTTAAAGGGACAGTCTAGTGTAAATTAAACTTTCATTATTCAGATAGGCCTAGATTTGGAGTTTGGCGGTAGATGGGTTGTTAACGCTACGTGGGCTTTTTTCTGGCCGCACCATAAATTTAACTCTGGTATCGAGAGTCCAAAAAAATGCTGCGTTAGGCTCCAAAAAAGGAGCGTAGAGCATTTTTACCGCAAATGCAACTCTCGATACCAGAGTTGCTTACGGACGCGGCCAGCCTCAAAAACGTGCTTGTGCACGATTCTCCCATAGGAAACAATGGGGCTGTTTGAGCTGAAAAAAAACCTAACAACTGCAAAAAAGCAGCGTTCAGCTCCTAACGCAGCCCCATTGTTTCCTATGGGGAAACACTTCCTACGTCTGCACCTAACACTCTAACATGTACCCCGAGTCTAAACACCCCTAACCTTACACTTATTAACCCCTAATCTGCCGCCCCCGCTATCGCTGACCCCTGCATTTTATTATTAACCCCTAATCTTCCGCTCCGTAAACCGCCGCAACTTACATTATCCCTATGTACCCCTAATCTGCTGCCCCTAACACCGCCGACCCCTATATTATATTTATTAACCCCTAATCTGCCCCCCTCAACGTCGCCGACACCTGCCTACACTTATTAACCCCTAATCTGCCGAGCGGACCTGAGCGCTACTATAATAAAGTTATTAACCCCTAATCCGCCTCACTAACCCTATCATAAATAGTATTAACCCCTAATCTGCCCTCCCTAACATCGCCGACACCTAACTTCAATTATTAACCCCTAATCTGACGACCGGAGCTCACCGCTACTATAATAAATGGATTAACCCCTAAAGCTAAGTCTAACCCTAACACTAACACCCCCTAAATTAAATATAATTTACATCTAACGAAATTAATTATCTCTTATTAAATAAATTATTCCTATTTAAAGCTAAATACTTACCTGTAAAATAAATCCTAATATAGCTACAATATAAATTATAATTATATTATAGCTATTTTAGGATTAATATTTATTTTACAGGCAACTTTGTAATTATTTTAACCAGGTACAATAGCTATTAAATAGTTAAGAACTATTTAATAGTTACCTAGTTAAAATAATAACAAAATTACCTGTAAAATAAATCCTAACCTAAGTTACAATTAAACCTAACACTACCCTATCAATAAATTAATTAAATAAAATACCTACAATTACCTACAATAAAACCTAACACTACACTATCAATAAATAAATTAAATACAATTGCTACAAATAACTACAATTACATAAACTAACTAAAGTACAAAAAATAAAAAAGAACTAAGTTACAAAAAATAAAAAAATATTTACAAACATAAGAAAAATATTACAACAATTTTAAACTAATTACACCTACTCTAAGCCCCCTAATAAAATAACAAAGACCCCCAAAATAAAAAAATGCCCTACCCTATTCTAAATTAATAGAGTTAAAAGCTCTTTTACCTTACCAGCCCTGAACAGGGCCCTTTGCGGGGCATGCCCCAAGAAAATCAGCTCTTTTGCCTGTAAAAAAAAACATACAATACCCCCCCCCCAACATTACAACCCACCACCCACATACCCCTAATCTAACCCAAACCCCCCTTAAATAAACCTAACACTAAGCCCCTGAAGATCTTCCTACCTTGTCTTCACCTCAACAGGTATCACCGATCCGTCCTGGCATCCGGTGCTGAAGAGGTCCAGAAGAGGCTCCAAAGTCTTCCTCCTATCCGGCAAGAAGAGGACATCCGGACCAGCAAACATCTTCATCCAAGCGGCATCTTCGATCTTCTTCCATCCGGTGCGGAGCGGGTCCATGTTGAAGCAGCCGACGCGGATCCATCCTCTTCTTTCTGCGTCTCCCGACGAATGACGGTTCCTTTAAGGGACGTCATCCAAGATGGCGTCCCTCGAATTCCGATTGGCTGATAGGATTCTATCAGCCAATCGGAATTAAGGTAGGAATATTCTGATTGGCTGATGGAATCAGCCAATCAGATTGAGCTCGCATTCTATTGGCTGTTCCGATCAGCCAATAGAATGCGAGCTCAATCTGATTGGCTGATTGGATCAGCCAATCGGATTGAACTTGATTCTGATTGGCTGATTCCATCAGCCAATCAGAATATTCCTACCTTAATTCCGATTGGCTGATAGAATCCTATCAGCCAATCGGAATTCGAGGGACGCCATCTTGGATGACGTCCCTTAAAGGAACCGTCATTCATCGGGAGACGCAGAAAGAAGAGGATGGATCCGCGTCGGCTGCTTCAACATGGACCCGCTCCGCACCGGATCGAAGAAGATCGAAGATGCCGCTTGGATGAAGATGTTTGCTGGTCCGGATGTCCTCTTCTTGCCGGATAGGAGGAAGACTTTGGAGCCTCTTCTGGACCTCTTCAGCACCGGATGCCAGGACGGATCGGTGATACCTGTTGAGGTGAAGACAAGGTAGGAAGATCTTCAGGGGCTTAGTGTTAGGTTTATTTAAGGGGGGTTTGGGTTAGATTAGGGGTATGTGGGTGGTGGGTTGTAATGTTGGGGGGGGTATTGTATGTTTTTTTTTACAGGCAAAAGAGCTGATTTTCTTGGGGCATGCCCCGCAAAGGGCCCTGTTCAGGGCTGGTAAGGTAAAAGAGCTTTTAACTCTATTAATTTAGAATAGGGTAGGGCATTTTTTTATTTTGGGGGTCTTTGTTATTTTATTAGGGGGCTTAGAGTAGGTGTAATTAGTTTAAAATTGTTGTAATATTTTTCTTATGTTTGTAAATATTTTTATTTTTTTTGTAACTTAGTTCTTTTTTATTTTTTGTACTTTAGTTAGTTTATGTAATTGTAGTTATTTGTAGCAATTGTATTTAATTTATTTATTGATAGTGTAGTGTTAGGTTAATTGTAGGTAATTGTAGGTATTTTATTTAATTAATTTATTGATAGGGTAGTGTTAGGTTTAATTGTAATTTAGGTTATGATTTATTTTACAGGTAATTTTGTTATTATTTTAACTATTTTAGCTATTAAATAGTTCTTAACTATTAGCTATTGTACCTGGTTAAAATAATTACAAAGTTGCCTGTAAAATAAATATTAATCCTAAAATAGCTATAATATAATTATAATTTATATTGTAGCTATATTAGGATGTATTTTACAGGTAAGTATTTAGCTTTAAATAGGAATAATTTATTTAATAAGAGTTAATTAATTTCGTTAGATTTAAATTATATTTAACTTAGGGGGGTGTTAGTGTTAGGGTTAGACTTAGCTTTAGGGGTTAATCCATTTATTATAGTAGCGGTGAGCTCCGGTCGTCAGATTAGGGGTTAATAATTGAAGTTAGGTGTCGGCGATGTTAGGGAGGGCAGATTAGGGGTTAATACTATTTATTATAGGGTTAGTGAGGCGGATTAGGGGTTAATAACTTTATTATAGTAGCGCTCAGGTCCGGTCGGCAGATTAGGGGTTAATAAGTGTAGGCAGGTGTCGGCGACGTTGAGGGGGGCAGGTTAGGGGTTTATAAATATAATACAGGGGTCGGCGGTGTTAGGGGCAGCAGATTAGGGGTACATAAGGATAACGTAGGTGGCGGCGCTTTGAGGTCGGCAGATTAGGGGTTAATTATTGTAAGTAGCTGGCGGCGACGTTGAGGAGGGCAGGTTAGGGGTTAATAAATATAATACAGGGGTCGGCGGTGTTAGGGGCAGCAGATTAGGGGTACATAAGGATAACGTAGGTGGCGGTCGGCAGATTAGGGGTTAAAAAAATTTAATCGAGTTGCCGCGATGTGGGGGGACCTCAGTTTAGGGGTACATAGGTAGTTTATGGGTGTTAGTGTACTTTAGGGTACAGTAGTTAAGAGCTTTATAAACCGGCGTTAGCCAGAAAGCTCTTAACTCCTGCTTTTTTCCTGCGGCTGGAGTTTTGTCGTTAGAGCTCTAACGCTCACTTCAGAAACGACTCTAAATACCGGAGTTAGGAAGATCTCATTGAAAAGATAGGATACGCAATTGACGTAAGGGGATCTGCGGTATGGAAAAGTCGCGGCTGAAAAGTGAGCGTTAGACCCTATTTTGAGTGACTCCAAATACCGGCGGTAGCCTAAAACCAGCGTTAGGAGCCTCTAACGCTGGTTTTCACGGCTACCGCCAAACTCTAAATCTAGGCCATAGACTTTTAATTTTAATCAACTTTCCAATTTACTTTTATCATCAAATTTGCTTTTTTCTCTTGGTATTCTTAGTTTAAACTAAACATAGGTAGGCTCATATGGTAATTTCTAACGGCTAGATTTAGAGTTTTGTCTGTAATGACCCGCGTATCTAACGCTGGCTTTTTTTCTCCCGCACCTTTTAAATACCGCTGGTATTTAGAGTTCACAGAAGGGCTGCGTTAGGCTCCAAAAAGGGAGCGTATAGCATATTTACCGCCACTGCAACTCCAAATACCAGCGGTGCTTACGGACGCGGCCAGCTTCAAAAACGTGCTCGTGCACGATTCCCCCATAGAAAACAATGGGGCATTTTGAGCTAAAAAAAAAAACAAACACCTGCAAAAAAGCAGCGTTCAGCTCCTAACGCAGCCCCATTGTTTCCTATGGGGAAACACTTCCTATGTCTGCACCTAACACCCTAACATGTACCCCGAGTCTAAACACCCCTAACCTTACACTTATTAACCCCTAATCTGCCGCCCCCCGCTATCGCTGACCCCTGCATATTATTTTTAACCCCTAATCTGCCGCTCCGTACACCGCCGCAACCTACGTTATACCTATGTACCCCTAATCTGCTGCCCCTAACACCGCCGACCCCTATATTATATTTATTAACCCCTAATCTGCCCCCCACAACGTCGCCTCCACCTACCTACAATAATTAACCCCTAATCTGCCAACCGGACCTCACCGCTACTATAATAAATGTATTAACCCCTAATCCGCCTCACTAACCCTATAATAAATAGTATTAACCCCTAATCTGCCCTCCCTAACATCACCGACACCTAACTTCAAGTATTAACCCCTAATCTGCCGACCGGACCTCACCGCTACTCTAATAAATGTATTAACCCCTAAAGCTAAATCTAACCCTAACACCCCCCTAAGTTAAATATAATTTAAATCTAACGAAATAAATTAACTCTTATTAAATAAATTATTCCTATTTAAAGCTAAATACTTACCTGTAAAATAAACCGTAATATAGCTACAATATAAATTATAATTATATTGTAGCTATTTTAGGATTTATATTTATTTTACAGGCAACTTTGTATTTATTTTAACTAGGTACAATAGCTATTAAATAGTTAATAACTAATAGCTACCTAGTTAAAATAATTATAAAATTACCTGTAAAATAAATCCTAACCTAAGTTACAATTAAACCTAACACTACACTATCAATAAATTAATTAAATACAATACCTACAAATAAATACAATTAAATAAACTAACTAAAGTACAAAAAATAAAAAAGAACTAAGTTACAAAAAATAAAAAAATATTTACAAACATTAGAAAAATATTACAACAATTTTAAACTAATTACACCTACTCTAAGCCCCCTAATAAAATAACAAAGACCCCCAAAATAAAAAAATGCCCTACCCTATTCTAAAATTAAAATAGAAAAGCTCTTTTACCTTACCAGCCCTTAAAAGGGCCCTTTGCGGGGCATGCCCCAAAGAATTCAGCTCTTTTGCCTGTAAAAAAAAACCATACAATACCCCCCCCAACATTACAACCCACCACCCACATACCCCTAATCTAACCCAAACCCCCCTTAAATAAACCTAACACTAAGCCCCTGAAGATCTTCCTACCTTGTCTTCACCATGCCAGGTATCAAAACCAGCATTAGGAGCCTCTAACGCTGGTTTTGACGGCTAACGCCAAACTCTAAATCTAGCCATAAGCCTTTGAGGGCTGCCTCTTATCACATGCTTTTTAAATCTCTTTTAAACACAAAGAGACAGAAAGTACACGTGGGCCATATAGGCACAGGGGGTTATTTAAGATTTAGCACAAAACAATGCTAAATTTAAGACAATAGATAATAAACAGTCACAGTTATGTGATCAGGGGGCTGGAAGAAGGTTCCTAGATACAAGGTAATCACAAAGGTAAAAAGTATATTAATATAATTGTGTTGGTTGTGCAAAACTGGGGAATGGGTAATAAAGGGGGTATCTATCTTTTAAAACAAAAACAATTCTATGGTAGACTGTCCCTTTAAAACAACGTTTAAAATGACTTCTATTATCTAATTAGTTTTGTTCCCTTAATATCCTTTGTTGAAAAGGGTAGCTGCTGATTGGTGGCTCCTCAGACATGCCTCATGTTCATAAATTCAGCTTTCTCTCAGTAGTGCACTGCTGCTTCTTCAATAAAGGAGACCAAGAGAATAAAGCAAATTAGATAATACAAATATATTGTGATATTGATTAAAATGATATGTTCTAACTGAATCAAGAAAGAAGTGTATTGGGTTTCATGTCCCTTTAATTTAAAAAAAAAAAAAGCCTGAATTCAAATAATTATAATGATCTGTCATATTTTACTTTCACTTTAGCTGCTTATCTTGGTCTCTGAAAATCCTCTTGAGAAACACAAACTATGGTATTATAGTTATAGTATTTCATGTGGTTTACTATATTTTTGCTGTTATGTCATTTTCTAATTCAAACAGTTTTTCTAGTTAATGACTTTTCTTATTGATCTATCAAATCAATAAATTAAAAAAACATAAACAAAAAAAAACAGACTCTCTGGTTTCTGTACAGTGTTTTGTGCAAATTCAAACATTTTAGAATAGAGGCCCCTTTATGTTGAAGAAAAAAGAAATACAAGTTAGCACTTCATTTTGGATATGCTGGTTTATTTAAAAAAAAGTTATAATGTCTAGTAATCGTGTGTTATTTATCATGTAAATAAAGGCTTAAATGTGTCCATAAATTGCACTAGAGTGATATTTTGCACCTGACTGAATGTGTTTGAATGTTTGTGCTTCTGAAGAGTCTGCCCTAAGGACGTGTTCAATGCACCACAGGTCTTCCTCCTCACAGAGAGAACATCCTTAAGGGCTTCCTGCCTCTCTCCTGCTGAGAAGGTCAAATGTCAGGCAAATATTCCTTTTTTTAATCCCTTTTGCTAATATGTCATTTAATGATATGTCCCTTTCCTCCATGATACAGAGAGGTAATACTTATCTGTCAAAGCTTTAAACATGTGAAACAATATTGAACAATTTGTCTTTCTAGTTGTATTTCTGCTTGTGCAAAATAATGTTTTGCGATCTAATTTCACCCAGAAAACATTTTAAGAAATACTAAGGGGTCGATTTATTAAAGGCTTCGCCTGCCTTCTCCTTCCTTCGACTGCAGGTTCTCACAAGAGAACCTATAGTCCGTATTTATGAAGCAGCGGTCATCAGACCGCTGCTTCCCTAGCTCCTCTCTACCTCTTAGGTAGAGAATTTCAATCTCGCCTGTCTCGTTCGACTGGGGAGATTGACAGCTATGACGGACAGGGGCATACATATGTGCCAATGTCCACCTGACCTTGCCTCTGGCGGACTGCATTCCACTGGTGGAATTCAGCATAGCACAAGAACGCTATTTTGCGCTCTTGTGCAACGCCGGGGAGATTGACAGCTCTTGCCCTCGCGTGATTGGCTGACTGCCAGTGGAATTCAGTCTGCCAGAGGCGAGTTGAGGTGGACAGGGGCGCATATGTACGCCCCTATCCGTCCTAGCTTGATAAATCGACCCCTAAGGGCCAGATTACAAGTGGTGCGCTAATTTAGAGCCCACCCGCAAATGGGCAAATTCAGCTGTTTGTGAGCGTGCGATAAATAACCAGCCATTACAATTGGCTGATTATTGCTACCACGAGCTCGCAAGAATATATTGTAGTAAACAAAGACCCATCCCCACAACCACTACCACCAACTGGCCTTTAATGGTAGTTTTGTGGTAGTGTTTGTTACCACCCCTGAGGAATTGCATCAAATATATTAAAAACTGCTGTAAAGTTGTTGTTTTTTAAATAAACTTTATTTAAACAACTCAGAAGTGAGACAATAATTCATAGTTATACCAACATTGGCCCTAATATCAAATCACCACAGTAAGTAATACTGTGGTAGGCACAGAAAATTGTATGGTTTTATTTTAAATTCATGAGGAAAAAAAATCTATATAATAATCAAAATGTCCTATATAATCTTGAAATAATAATGTTATTATATTAGTGACTGGCCCTTCAAAAGTTTGGGTATAACTGATATATTTATTTGTTGCTGTGTTTCTTAATTATAGTCATTAATCGCCATTCTAGTCTATTTAGAGGGACAGGTTATTGAATAGATTATAAATTTTCAAGCCAAAAGAGTTTACCTTATCTTCTACTTAGACACTTCCTTCAGCCAATCCATAAGTGCTAAGTGCGCATTTGGAAAGCAGTGTAAGATAAGATTCTAATGCTTAAAAATTAAATCATTTTTAAAGATTCCTTAAAGGGACAGTCTAGTCAAAATTTCAGGATTCAGATTGGGTATGAAATTTTAAACAACTTCGCGATTTACTTTTAGCATCAGATTTGCTTTGTTCTCTTGGTGTTCTTTGTTGAAAGCTAAACCTAGGTAATTTCTAAGCCCTTGACAGTTTTTCACAGCTAGACAGCGCTAGTTCATGTGTGCCATATAGATAATGTTGTGTTCATGCCATGGATTTACTTATGGTGCAGCACTGATTGGCTAAAATGAAAATCTGTTAAAAGAACTGAAATAAGGGGGCAGTCTGCAGACGCTTAGATACAAGATAATCACAGAGGTAAAAAGTATATTAATATAACAGTATTGGCTATGCAAAACTGGGGAATGGTTAATAAAGGGATTATCTATATTTTTAAACAGTACAAATTCTGGAGTAGACCGTCCCTTTAACTTTAGAGGGACTAAATTATATTTGTATGCACTCCTAATTCCCTAATAAAGTCCTACGGGAATATCATTTGTATGCTGACGACACCCAAATCTGCATCTCTGCACCAGACCTATCTCCTTCCTTGCTAACCCGTGTCACTAACTGTCTTTCTCACATCTCTTCCTGGATGTCCTCTCACTACCGCAAGCTAAATCTCTCCAAAACTGAGCTCTTTATTTCCCCCTCTTCTAACAAAATCTCCACCCCCAATCTCTATAACTCCATCATTACCCTTACCTCGCATGCCCGATATCTCGGGGTCACATTTGACTCAGATCTTCCTTTCACTCCTCACATTCAGTCCTTGGCTAAATCCTGCCGCTTCCACCTTAAAAACATCTCTAAAATTAGACATTTCCTTACACAAGACACAACTAAGATTTTAATCCACTCTCTCATCCTTTCCCGCCTCGATTACTGCAACTCCGTCCTCTCTGGTCTCCCCAGCTGCCGCCTAGCTCCTTTACAATCCATAATGAATGCCTCTGCCAGGCTCATCTTCCTTGCACGTCGCTCTTCATCTGCTGCACCCCTCTGCCAATCTCTTCACTGGCTTCCTCTTGCCTCTAGGATTAAACACAAAATTCTCACTGACATATAAAGCGCTCAACTGCACTGGTCCCCCCTATACTGTATACTGCCCCTTTAACTAGAAGCTGTTTAAATGAGAAGCATATACATACCCAGGTATTTATGCTAAGTGGCTGATATTTAAACCTCCCACATCTGTACTGAAAAATAAGGACAATCCTGAAAACGATCTTACCAACAAATGTAGCTTTACTCCGCACCATTTTGCAAACAAAAGTCTTAGAATTTGAAATGCTTTTTTATATGTAGATTTAAAAAAGTTTTATCGTCCCTTTAAAAATGTGGCCTGGTACAGGGTTCTTGAGGACCAGAGTTGCATATTGTTTTTTAATGTGTTTATTAGTAATTCTTCTACTGCTGCACTATAAATAACTTCTGCAGCACACAATGTATTCCAGACAAGGGATAAAAGTGAATATTCTCACTTACTTCAACAATCTGTTGCCTGTTCTGCTACTTCTGTGAGGTCATCAGTACAGGATTGCGTGAGAGCAGTAGCTCAGCTAGACACATGCTTCTGATGTAGACCCTGAAGGCAAATGAAACAGCTCAACGCTGGCTCATATGGGAGCTTAGCCCAACCAACCAGTGGTGCATTAGAAAATGAAAAAAAAAGTCTATTCATCCTTTATACATCAGCTGGAGATAAAAAGCAGAGCTGTGAGAATAATGCTTGGCTTTTCAAAGAAAAGGTTCAAGGCTATTTAAAAGCTGTTTTGTCTTGTATAGTACTAAGCTAGTGAGTGTTATTCAGAGAAACAGGAATAAAATATATATATATCATCCATGTATAACATTGCACTCACGCCTCTTCAATTTGAACAAGCTGCCCAGGTGACGCCTCAATTATTCCATATAGAGAAAGATACACAGGAGGGCACTCACGGGTCTTTCCAAAAGTACACATTTTCTTTATTCACATAAGCTAATTCTTGTACAAGTCGATGTTTCGGCAGACAGCAGACAGCCTTTTTCAAGACAATCTACTATTTAAACATACAATATATTATTAAAAAGTGTTACACACAGAAAACGTAAGTGTAGGCTGACCATATTGCCGCTTTAAGAAGGAACACATATGAAAAATACATATGTCAGGGTTCTTATACAAATCATTTCTTTAAACAGCCCTGACATATGTATTTTTCATATGTGTCCCTTTTTAAAGCGGCAATATGGTCAGCCTACGTAAGTGTCGCTTTAAAACCACCTCACCAAACTATAATCTAAATAAACCTTTAAAAAACAATCTTTATTTGAAAGATTAAAACCTGAGCACAGAGAAGTGTATAAACTTATTAGTGCTTTCTTATTCAGCAGACTATATATACAATCTATTTACAAATGTATCAAACGTGCAATCTCATCAGAGAATTTTTTTTGGCTCATAAACATGAATCACTGTTAACAGATTACACTATAGCAGAGCTTTCCAAACTTTTCATGTTGGTGACACACTTTTTAGACCTACATCATTTTGCGACACAGTAATTCAGTTGTACTAGCAAACAGGAGGTTAAACTAATTTGTTTTAAGATATACGGACACATACATAAATTATATAATAACAAAATTTATTTACAAGTAACAGTACTGTATGTGCAAGAATTAAAAAAAAAAATAATTTCACCAATAGCTAGTTAATATTTTAATGGGATGTATGAGGTTGATGGGATTAACACAGTTTCTTAATATTTGGTGGAATATTAGATAAAGACACTCGCATTTCATCATCAAGCATTTTTAAGCTTCCACTAAAACTTTAAACTTCCTATCCATATATCAAGAGCAGGAGCAGCAATGCACTACTGGGAGCTAGCTGCAAAATAAAAACACTTTGACTTCTGACTTCAGCTCAGTTTTTAAGATGCCGCCCTGAAAGCTCTGCAAGTCCAACTGACTACTGCCTGCACTGCAAACACACTGCTGTCCCACTCACTGACTACACATGCAGTCACAAGCCGATTGAGGAGACTACACGTGCAGTCAGGAGAGAATGTGCCGCCAATGGGAATAGTTTCAGTTCCCGCTGAGCTGCACCAATAGGTTAAGATGATCTGTGACTCACTAGGTATCAATCATGTGTCAGTAGTGAAATATCAGAAAGCGCCTAACTAGAGGCTATTGGGAGGTGGGTTAAGAGATTAAATATGCTTTTCTATCAAGTGTAGATATTCTTGGTAAAAGACAACACAAGGTTGTATAAAGATGAATATGTAAGCAATATAAGAGTTTGACAAATTTAATACATTAAAATAAAATTAAGCATATAATTAGAAACATTCAGTTAAAAACATGGATCCATGTACATATTATAAAATATTGTACAATATTAATCGATAAATAACAATTGTTTTAAAACGATAAATAACAATTGTTTTAAAACACAAACTTATTCTAAAAATCACAAACTTGTTTAAAAATTACTTTAAATATTGGGTTGACAAGAAATTGTTGTTATTCAATTCCTTAAAATGTAGTTTGGGTGTATTGCACCAGTTTATTGAGTGTCTCTAATTCCTTAGTGGGAATATCCTCCTCCGTGAAAAAATGTGATAAAACAATGATGGTATAAAAAATAAAATTGATTCCTTTAAAGTGTTCCAGAAAAAATTCTGTGTTAAAAACAAAAATTCAAAAATTCTGTGTTTAAGAACAAAAATATATATTGGTGTTCTAAAATCGGAAATATGTAGATCGAAAATATATTGGATAAAGTATGATAAAAGTGTAGAAAATTTAACTCAAAAATTGAACTCAAAAAACGTGTAGTGATCCAAAAATGATGATAGTGAAAAATTAGTTAGTGGAAAAAAAATTGTGTGAGTGTAGCTCCAAATCCTTAACCAATAGTTATTTGATGGTATAAAGTAAATGTGTTGATAATAATGATGATTTAAAATCCTCCTTTCCTTTCTGGCGAATGCTTTGTTGTTGGAGTGTTTTCTAGGGTGTTCAGTCTATATTATAAGACTCTATCCTCATAAAACCTGCAAACAACAAAACAACATAGTGCAATAATGCTACAAATAGAAAAGAAAGTAATGAAATATTGCTCACCAAATTCTGTCAACGCGTTTCGGCCTCTCAGTTAGGCCTTTTTCAATCATGTGTCAACCACGTGATATGCATAGCAGGCAGGTGTAAAGTCAGAAACCAAAATAAAATAATAACAAAAAAAAAATTAAAAAAAATTTGTGCTGAAGCTGGGACACACCTACACACTGCTGCCGAAACACTAATGTGTCACGACACACAGTTTGGAAAGAACTGCACTATAGATTAATGCAGGTAGGACAACAAATTGCCAACATAGAATATGGCGCTGTATCAAGTAATGCAGCAATGTTGCAATTCACATAACATGGTGATACAGATGCAGCTTCCATAACATGTATAGAAGATATAATTGTCCCTAAAGCGCAAAATATCAATCAACCTATGCATCCGAAATTCAACATCCTAACAGTTATATTAATCATTAGAACATTATTTCAACCGTGCAGTTAAAACTAAGCAATATCTACCTTAACGTGTGAGCGATGCAACTTCTCATGCCGCCATATCTCGTTACTCGCACTGATCTGATATAGCCGCTATTGAGCCTACGTCAGTGCGCAACGTATACAGTGATAGGCTGACCCGTTCAGAGGTGTGTAACGGAACTGCCCAATCTTGAAACAAGAGGAACTTTTACAATGACACTTTTAGCGATGTCCTCTATATCTATTGTGTGTATAAATTGCACTGCAACAGTGATATTAATCAAAGCTATAGATCAGAAAAAACTATTGTGCAATAGCTGATCAATCAACTTAAATGCTTGAATCAACCAAATAATGGCGTAAAATATTTTACCTGCAAAAAGGTGACCTTGCAAAAAGCAACAGAAATCATTCTGTTTATGATGTTTTGGTATATAAATTTATCTTTGATTGTTAACAATTTTTTATTATTAATTGCCATGTAATTATTATTTATTAGTATTTTTTAATGTATATACAAGTAAAGGGACATTCTAATCTCTATTTAGTTAAGTATTTATAAAAAAATTTAAAAAGAGTAATTTTTAAGCGTTTTAAAGGGACATAGTAATGCAATAATAGAATAGTTATAGCATTTTATTATTTTATAAATGTTCCTTGGTAACCATGTGTTCAACAACCACAAAGGAGATAAACACATACTTAAAGGGATATTAAACCCATTTTTTTTTTATTATTGCTTCAGATGGAGCATACAATTTTAAGCAACTTTCCAATTTACTCCTATTATCAATTTTTCTTCATTCTCTTGGTATCTTTATTTGAAAAATAGGAATTTAAGTTTAGGAGTCGCCCCATTTTTGCTTCAGCACCTGGCTAGCGCTTGCTGATTGGTGTAGCTAATGTAGCCAGCAATCACCTAGCGATAAGCAGGTGCTGAACCAAAACTGGGGCGGCTCCTAAGCTTAAAATATTGCTTTTTCAAATAAAGATACCAAGAGAATGAAGAAAAATTAAATTAGAAAGTTGCTTAAAATTGCATGCTCTATCTGAATCATGAAAGAAAAAAATTTGGGTTAAATATCTCTTTAACTTGTATCCCAGGTGCACTCCCAAGCAGATCCTGGCAATTGTCAGTTTTGTGTGTCTGCTGCACCTGACTGGCTAATTGTCTGAGCCGTGTTCAGGTGTTGCTGTGCGTTGGGACTCCTTGACACCGTGTGGGGGTTAAAAACAAAGGGGTCACAATCTTTCAGAATCTCAGTCTGTTACAATCTATCGTCTATTGGCTCCTGAAACGATTCTATCATACTACACAAGTTTGAAGCTGATTTTCTCAAGTGAAAAACTTGCTGTCGCAAACGCGTTTTCAACCAAAAAAATCCCAAAAAGAACTTTTGCATCTTAACTGCCTGTTTTCAAAATATAAATTGTGAGGGCTCCCTAAACTGACCAATACAATAGCCTATTCACACCTCTTAAGGTTACAGCAAAGATCTAATCATGTGACCCCTTTATTCATTCTGCAAGGACAAAACACATTCACCTAAAATCATCACACCCTCAGACCACTCAGTATCCATAAAAATGCAATATTTCTTCCCAGAATAGGCAGGCTTCTATAGGCACTTCAGGACACCTACATCTACAAATGGCTTGATTTAATATTGTATCTGAATGTTTTTCTCAGTCGCATTGCTGCGAATATCACTAACTGTACTGGCGTTATTAAAATCATGTTTATTACAGAGAGCGCTTAATAGTAATAGTAATATTGTAATATTTTTCTATCCGCATTGATCCGAATACAGAAGTAAGCAGCCACTCGTTCCCTTCAGATATTTTTGTAGCTGGATTGATTCCTGTAAAAGATCCCACTCTAAGATCTGGATTAGCACAGATCCTAGAGTGGGAGTCTTTTACAGGAATCAATCCAGCTAAGATTGAGGAGGGATATCCGAAAGGGAACAAGGGGCTGCTTACTTCTGCATTCGGTTCCTCACAAAGGTTCTGATTGCACATACCTAGGGGTAGATTTACTAAGGGCTGGACGGATATGATTAGCTGTAGCGAATCATGTCCGCTCAACCTCGCTAAATGCAAACAGCATACGCACAAGCATTTCCGCATCTGGATGATTTCAGTCCGCCACTTAACATGTAGCAAAGAATTAAGGAGCAGCGGTCTTACGACCGCTGCTTCTTAACTTACGTTTCATGCGAGCCTGAAACTATGGTGGTAGAAAGCAGCATCCGCTGCTTAATAAATCTACCCCCCAACCTGCACCACTGCTAACGCTAACCCATTAGGTTCCTGGTATGGGAAGATTGTGCATTGTTTTTCTATACGGACGTTTGACAACTTTCACAAGGATTGTTTTTAAACAAGATTTATTTCTAGTGTTTGTTAAAGGATTATTATTATTTTTAAATAGTATTTTCATTTCTTTAAACCGTAAATCTCAACCCACTGCCTTGCTTAGGGTTGCCTTCTCAGCCATGTTTTCCCGGACACTTATGAGTTACACATGTTGCAGATTGTGCAGAGGGGATCATGCATTGCATTGCACCTTTGGACAGCACACGAATAGTGACCCTAGACAGCACTATTCATGTTCCTCCCTGAACACCCTGCAACATGTCTAACTCATAGCTGTCCAGGAAAACATGGCTGTGGTGGCAACACTAGCCTTGCTGCTTTGTATCTTTATAAGAGATTCTTAAATGAGATCAAGCAATTGTGAACGGGTTTTTATAGGGAATCCATGCATGCTACGCCCAAACTTGTTAACGACACTGCATATATTATTGAACTTGTTATCTGGAATGAGCTTCCATGATCGTGAGTTCAATAATATATGCAGTGTTGTGAACGAGTTTGGACTTCACTTGCATGGAGGCTCGTCCACTATATAAACCCATTCACAATTGTGTAATCTAGTTTAATGGTCTGTTAGAAAGATATTAAGCAGCAAGGAAGGGCGGTTGAGATTTACATTTAAGAGCAGTGAAAATCCTGTTTTTAAAAAAAAAAAGTTATTAGAAGTGTTTTGCATAGAAATGTGCAGTTGCCATTTTGTGTACAGTTTATGCCAAAATGGACCCGGGCCTTTAACAAACAAGAGAAATAAATGTAGCTTAAAATAATCTTTATGAAAATTATCAAATGCCCATATAGCGAAAGAAAAACAGTGCACACTCTGGCCATTTATATTACCTAATAGATGCAATTAGATGGGCTAGCAGTGGTGTGGATGGAAACGGACTGCAGTAGTTAACTCTAAAACCTGTGATTATGCAATCTCCTGTAAAAACCCTATTTCCATATTACCTTTACTGTTAGTAATAACCATAACAGTGCAAGTGGGAATTACAATCAGATATGAAATATGAAATATAAAATCTCGCCATTTATAGATGTTGTTGTACTGAAGAGAATTTTTTTGTAGATCCCCATAGCTGTACATGAAATCACGTAGTCAGCACATTTACATATGTGTATACTCCTATACATAGGTAAATGTGTACCCTGTTGAATGTATACAGCCTCTCCAATATGTGTATATTCCTATACATAGGTAAATGTGTACCCTGTTGAATGTATACAGCCTCTCCAATAAGGATGAATGAAGCTTTAATGTATCAATACAACGTATGTTAACAAACCTTTAGAATGTTCTGCAGTGGCCATTTCAGAGTATTTACCAAAGGTGCAATGTAGAAGACTGGAAATAGTATGAAAAAGTCTAAATTGTGATTGCACTAAATCGAGAAGTAGCTTTTTCAGGCCAAAAAAAAAAACCTGAGGAAAGCACGCCTCCTGATAAATTCTGATCCAGGCCATAGTTACCAAAAAACATTTTTGTAATATAATGCTGTAAAATATTAGGTAATTATAATTTTGAATTAAAATTAAAAAAAAAATGTAAAAAACAGATTATCTTGGTTTTCAGCATGATTATGTCATAGTTCTACTCTCTAATGCAATGTCTTATCTCTTCTGCCTTTGAGGTGAGATCACCTGCATGTTTATCTGACATATGCAATATTCTAATCTTCCTTTGAAGTCAATCAAGGTGATAATTTAATATCAGTGAGATTTATTAGATTATTGTTCTATAGAGACTACGCTGCGGAAACAATGTTTAGAAATAACTAGTTCACCTAAGACAAGAATGTAAAGATAATTACATTTTAAAATAACTTTAGAACTTTAAAATTAAGGAACCCCCCCAAAAAATGAAAAAGTAAATCAAATAAAAAAAATCTGGGCAGTGGTAGATGTGTTGGGGGTAATATTTTTCTCCTACTTTTTTATAAATTGCATTTTTGACCCAATTTTCCCCTCTCCGTGTTGTGGCAAAGAAAATAAGGTAAGAAAAAATGTGGCTCCTGGCACCTTTGAAATAGTATTGGTGCAATAATGTTTGGGGGTCTGTAGCACCTCCAGCCTCCTCTAGCACAGTGTTTCTCAACCGCGGTCCTCAAGTACAACCACAGTCCAGTACAGGTGAAATAATTAGCTGATGGGTGAGAGCAGGCTAGTAACCATGGTTATTGATCAGCTGATTATTTCACCTGTGCTCTAGTTCAGCTATGATGAAAACCTGGCGTGTTGGTGGTACTTGGGGGCCGCGGGTGAGAAACACTGCTCTAGAAAACACATACTGACTGACCCAGCTGTTTTATTATCTCCTGTTGTGGTCAAATGGTAGATACTTAAGTATGCTTGCCTGATTTAAAAAAAAACAAACAAAAAAAAACCCCAACACTTTCCAAATGGGTAAAACACACATTACATTTTTATTTTCTAAATCGCCACCAATGAAAGACCTTGCATCATTTGTCTGTATACTGCAGTATGCTCTCTGCTCCCATAAATGATTGGCAGCCAATGACAGTAAAACAGAATGGAATGCTCTTTTGGTTTCTTAGCTGACAACCATAAGGAGTGGATAGGGTTGTCAGTTATCCAGTATTGAACCTAGCAGAGTTCGGTGTCTTAAGAGACAGTTGACACCTTGATATTTTTATAAAAACAACATTGCAATATACTTTATTTATTTATTTGACCTGATTTCCATGCAATTAAGTTCTGAAAATTAACAATTCTTTTTAATTTTCAAAACTTGAAATGCACCCTACTGAATTTTAATGGCTAACCCTGCTACACATCTGCACAACAGGCTTTAACAGATAACAACTGCAAAACAATGCATTGTATACTAAATTAATACCAGTAGCTAGTTTTTGTTGTCTGCAGACTAAAGCCCAGACATAAGGCAAATGGTGCATGGAGTTTGGCAATTGAAAACAATTGCAGTAAAAATGTTTATGCTTGGCTGATTTATTATTCTATAGCAACACAACAGTAATTTATTGTAAGAACAATATGTTTACTGTCCCTTTAAGTGTCTAGTAAAATCTCTAATAAACAAACAAAAATATGGGCATGTAAACACATTGCTAAAGTTTTGCTTGGGGCTGCAACACACTACAACACCTGAGCAGCACACAAGCACTGATTTGCGGATACATGCATATGCTGCACTTAATTGGCTCTCTGGTCGTATCTTTCTCAGAAACAGCAGTGTGTTACATTGGCAATTGCAACTTTAGAACCCTTTTGTGGAATTAAAGGGACAGTCTACTTGAAAAATGTTATTGTTTAAAAAGATAGATAATCCCTTTATTACCCATTCCCCAGTTTTGCATAACCAACACAGTTATATTAATATACTTTTTACCTCTATGATTAACCTGTATCTGTTATCTCAATTCTTTTCACAGATTTCCATTTTAACCAATCAGTGCTGACTCATAAATAACTCACAGGGAGTTACACACATGAACTAACACTGTCTAACTGTGAAAAACTTTAAAAATGCACTGAGGTAAGAGGCGGCCTTCAACAGCTTAGAAATCAGTTTATAACAAAGAATACCAAGAGAACAAAGCAAATTTTATGATAAAAGTAAATTGGAAAGTTCTTAAAAAATACATAATCTGAATCATGAAAGTTTAATTTTGACTTGATTGTTCCTTTAATAGAAGACTAGTGTTAAAATAAAATGCTCTAACAAATGACTATACTTTATTTTTGTTTTTAAAAGCCTTGGCTTGTTTTAAAAATAATAATAACAATAAATTAACCTATTACTGGACTGCTGCACCATGCTGATATTTGATTGTACAATTTCTCTAAACTATATCCTGTTGGGTCTGATTAATGTTGATTCTTGCTTATCTTATTAACATGCTGCTTATTTCTTATACTTTAGATTTTAGTAATCTCTATTGCCATATCTGTCATTTATAACTTTATTTAAAAAAAGAATACATTTATTGTGACCTTGTACCTTTAAATCAGCATAGGACCTCCTCAGAGTTTTCATAAAATAGGTGTTTCCGTTTTGCTTTCGTTGGGGCTCTGCGCTCTTTGTTTAGCTTTTGCAGTGCTCTGGGTTTTGTTAAAAATATTACAAATTCCCACACTCAGAGATTAAGATATCTTTTTGTGGGTTCTGGGACTGATTAATACCACACACAATGTTGCAGACATAAAACATATTGAACAAAGACCTGGCTCAGAACAATAGATTTCTACTGAAATATTGCTGGTTACTGTAGCTATTTGTTTGTCATATCTGAGTTAATTAGGTGTTTGTTTCTTAAAGTCTTTCCAAATTCCTTTTAAAAATGTAGGTTATGATGTGATGCAGCCTTTTTTCCAAAGCAGAAAATCTTTTTTTTTTTAATTATTATAACACTGTCAAACATCCTATTAGTAGTTGCTTTATGGTAAGTGTATTACCATTACAAATTAGTAAAAGGGCACTACTATAAATTTAGACTGATATAGAAAGGGGTTTAAAGGGACAGTCTAGTCAAAATTAAACTTTTATTATTCAAATAGGGCATGCCATTTTAAACAACTTTCCTATTTACTTTTATCATCAAATGTGCTTTGTTCTCTTGGTATTCTTTGTTGAAAGCTAAACCTAGGAAGGCTCATATGCTAATGTCTTAACCCTTGAAGGCCGCCACTTATCTGAATGCATTTGATAGGTTTTTACAGCTAGAGGGCGTTAGTTCATGTGTGCCATATAGATAATATTGTGCTCATGCCCATAGAGTTACTTATGAGAAAGCACTGACTGGCTAAAATGCAAGTCTGTCAAAAGAACTGAAATAAGGGGGCAGTCTGCAGAGGCTTAGATACAAGGTAATCACAGAGGTAAAAAGTGTATTATTATAACTGTGTTTGTTATGCAAAACTGGGGAATGGGTAATAAAGGGATTAGCTATCTTTTTAAACAATAACAATTCTGGAGTAGACTGTCCCTTTAAATGAATATTAAAAGAATGTGAAACATTTTACTTCTATTATCAAATTTGCTTTGTTCTCATGTTATTGTATGTTGAAGAGATACCTAGGTAGGTAGTGTGGGCATGTCTGGAGCACCACATGGTTGGAAAAAGTGCTGCCACCTAGTGATCATGCAAATGAATAACAGTCTTGCAAAACTGCTGCTTTATAGTGTTGCAGGCATGTGCATGCTCCTGAGCCTACCTACCTGCTTTTCATCAATGGATAACAAGAGAACTAAGAAAAGTAGATAACAGAAGTGAATTGGAAGGTTGGTTTAAATTACATGCTCTGTCTGAATCAAGAAAGAAAAATGTGAGGGCTTTATATAGATAGATAGGTAGGTAGATATCAGCAGTTACCAAAGAAGTGCATATAAGAGAAATAACATTCAAACCAAATATTAGCCTGAGAATAATATAAAGATTGTTTTGTAGTGTTGCTATGTTGTAACCAAGGTAAAGGGTCACTAGTAACTGTATGAAATATAGTGGGCATAAGAAAGCCTAAATAATTAAATGAAAAGGGGACAGAATAAAAAGATGAAAGTATATTGAAGGGTTTTTACTAAAGGAACTGGAATATGGCTTTATTAACCGGAATATGGCTTTATTAACTGGAATATGGCTTTATTAACTGGAATATGGCTTTATTGACCGGAATATGGCTTTATTAACTGGAATATGGCTTTATTAACTGGAATATGGCTTTATTAACCGGAATATGGCTTTATTAACTGGAATATGGCTTTATTAACTGGAATATGGCTTTATTAACTGGAATATGGCTTTATTAACCGGAATATGGCTTTATTAACTGGAATATGGCTTTATTAACTGGAATATGGCTTTATTAACCGGAATATGGCTTTATTAACTGGAATATGGCTTTATTAACTGGAATATGGCTTTATTAACTGGAATATGGCTTTATTAACCGGAATATGGCTTTATTAACTGGAATATGGCTTTATTAACTGGAATATGGCTTTATTAACCGGAATATGGCTTTATTAACTGGAATATGGCTTTATTGACCGGAATATGGCTTTATTAACTGGAATATGGCTTTATTAACCGGAATATGGCTTTATTAACTGGAATATGGCTTTATTAACTGGAATATGGCTTTATTAACCGGAATATGGCTTTATTAACTGGAATATGGCTTTATTAACTGGAATATGGCTTTATTAACTGGAATATGGCTTTATTAACCGGAATATGGCTTTATTAACTGGAATATGGCTTTATTAACCGGAATATGGCTTTATTAACCGGAATAAGGCTTTATTAACTGGAATATGGCTTTATTAACTGGAATATGGCTTTATTAACTGGAATATGGCTTTATTAACCGGAATATGGCTTTATTAACCGGAATATGACTTTATTAACTGGAATATGGCTTTATTAACCGGAATATGGCTTTATTAACCGGAATATGGCTTTATTAACTGGAATATGGCTTTATTAACCGGAATATGGCTTTATTAACCGGAATATGGCTTTATTAACCGGAATATGGCTTTATTAACTGGGATATGGCTTTATTAACTGGAGTATGGCTTTATTAACCGGAATATGGCTTTATTAACGGGAATGATAAATGACTTATTTGTATACAAATCTAGTCCGGAAAAAAGTAGTGCACCGAGGCTGCTTTTAAAAGCTTAATAAACAGAGCAGGTGGCTCAGCTCTTTGCAGATCATGGAAACAGAAATTTACACAATAAAGTTACCAAGATATACATTAGTACATTTTTACACCTTAAAGAGACACTGTTCTCTAAATGTTCTTTAATGGGTTTCCAAAGGTTCATTTTACCTGCTGGAGTGTATTTGTTTGTAAACAGTTTACATTTATTTGTTCATTGAAATGGTATCTTTTGTTGAAAAAGCAGGGATGTAATCTCAGGATCTCGCCCATTTCTGGAGCACTATATGGCAGCAGTTTTGTAAGAATGTTATTCATTTGCAAGAGCACTAGAGGGCAGCACTATTTCCTGTCATGTAGTTCTTCAGATGCCTACCTAGGTATCTCTTCAACACAGAATATCATGGGAACCAAGCAAATTTGATAATTGAAGTACATTAGAAACTTTTTTTAAATTGTATGGTCTATCCGAATCACAAAAGAACATTTTTGGGTTTCATATCCCTTTAAACAGACTGAGACAGAAGGATTTAAAGGCAGCCCTAACTTTCTGTATGGAGAACTGGTCACTAATAGTTCAATGGACCAAATTATATAAAAGGGACAGTCAGCACCATAAGAGTTGTTGTTTAAAAAGATAGATAATCCCTTTGTAACCCATTCCCCAGTTTTGCAGAACCAACACAGTTATATTAATAAACTTTTTACCTCTGTGATTAACTTGTATCTAAGCCTCTTCTGACAGCCCCCTGATCACATTACATTTTATTTATTATCTATTTTAGCCAATTAGTGCAGTGTCTGCCACAAGCCACGGGCATGATCACAATGTTATCTATATGGTTTACATGAACCAACTCTCCCCTGTTGTGAAAAACAAATAAAAAAGCATGTGATAAGAGGCGGCCTTCAAGGGCTTAGGAATTATCATATGAGCCTTCCTAGGTTTAGCTTTCAACTAAGAATACCAACTGAAGAAAGCAAAATTGGTTGATAAAAGTAAATTGGAAAGTTGTTTAAAATTACATGCCCATTGGCAATGAGTTTGCCAAGTATTATTCAAGTCTGTACAATATATACACCTCTGAAAATCCCAACCCGTCGTCCCCAGAGGTGTTATGCAGATATTTAAAATCGCTGAATCTCCCTACGCTCTCAACAGACCAATGTGACAGGTTATCAAAAACTCAAAACCCTTTAAATCTCCTGGCCCTGATTGATTCCCGGCCCATTTTTATAAAACATTTTCCCAAGAGCTTTCGCCCCTACTTCTCGAATTTTATAACCTTACCCGAAATGAGGGCACTTTGAAAAAAGAATTTCTCGAGGCCCATATTATAACGATCCTTAAACCCAACAAGGACTCTTCCCATTGTTCCAGCTACCGTCCAATATCACTTATTAACACTGATGTAAAGTTTTATTCCAAATTGCTGGCCAATCGAATTGCATCCCTTTTACCACATCTTATCAATCCTGATCAGGTGGGCTTTGTTCCCGGGCGTGAGGGTCCGGATAACACTCGCCGTCTCTTAAATATTCTTAGTCTTTCTTCTAGTCTCCGCAAGCCTTTGTCAGTTATCTCTCTCAACGCCGAAAAGGCCTTTGATCGGGTACGATGACGGTTTTTATAGGTGGTCCTTGAGGCCTTCGGATTCCCTAGCGAGCTTATCCGAGCTATTAAGGCCCTTTATTCTTTTCCCTCTGCTTTGGTAAGGGGGCTGGGCTTTCAGTCGGCCCCTTTTGATATAACAAACGGCACCAGACAGGGCTGCCCCCTGTCTCCCTTATTGTTCGCTATGGCCATTGAGCCGCTAGCAGCTCAGATTAGAGCCGATACCCTCATTAAAGGTGTCACCCTCCATGGAACGGTCCATAAAATAGCCTTATTCGCGGACGATGTGACCCTATTTTCGTCAGATCTAAAACAAACTATGCCAAGATTATTACAAATAGTAGACTCCTTCAATGCCCACTCATATTATAACCTAAATTTAACAAAAACCGAGATATATACCCAGGACATCCACAGCTCGCGCTTAGCCCCCTTGAAGTCCAAGTATCCCTTCAATTGGACGGAATCCTCAGTCCTCCACTTAGGAGTTAAATTATCGGGAACTTGAATAGAGTTATTAAAGAAAATTACTTGACCCTACTGGCCAAACTACGCTCCCTCAATAAAACTTGGGACTTGTCCCATATCTCATGGTTAGGCAGGATAGCAGCGCTCAAGATGTCTTTCCTGCCTAAACTTACATATTTATTTCGCTGTCTCCCTATTAAGGTTCCAAAACCCATCTTACTGCAGTTTCAAGGTGTATTTACTAAACACATCTGGCGCAGTAAGCCACCTAGAGTGGCCCACAGGCATCTCCAATTACCTAGGATCGGGGGCGGTATAGGTTCACCCTCTGTTCTTAGATATTATGAGGGCTCTATGCTTACCCATATCGCTCAGTGGGGAGTTAAACAATCTTCAAGTAAATGGAGGTCCCTTGAGCAGGCTTCCTTACCTTTTAGTTTAAAAATCAGAGATCTGATCTGGACTCCCCCACACTGCCGTAGGGAATTAGGTATTACCAACCCCATCATTTGTGAATGTCTAAAGCTTTGGGACTGCCTCCGTCACTTCTCGCACATAGCCCCACACCCTTCCCCCATTGCCTCTTTGGCTGGTCTCCTCATGGGTCTGCAGGATACGCACCCTAATAAATGAGTCCAATTGGGGATCTCTACAGTGTCATACCTTTGGATTACCAACCCAAAGGTGGCTTTTAAGCCCATTTCTCAGATTGGAGAGGATTGTGTGCCACCTCGGTATTTCTCATTTGAATATTACAGAGTCAAAAGCTTCTTACTAAGTTGGGGCTTCAATCCTACTTCAGCTCGCCCACTGACCGTCTGGGAATCCGTGTGGAATCTTGTAAATAGGCTTTGTGGCCCCCTATCATTTCACTATGCCCTCCTGAGTTCATCCTCATCTCCAGACCCTCCGGCCCATCTTTTGAAGTGGGAGGCCCTTTTAGGGTTGTCCATCTCAATGGAGATCTGGGGACGCACCTTCAACTTACCCGTAAATCTATTCATTGCACTACTTTGTTTGAAACATATTACAAATTATAAGTACATTAGTACTACGTCCCTTCCAGACTCTCTAAAATATTCCCAAATGTATCACCTGACTGCTGGAGAAATTGTGGCCAGAAGGGTAACGTCATGCATATATACGGTGGGACTGTCCTAAGCTCCGACCCCTATGGAACACGTGTTTTCGTGTTCTCTCCAAACTGGGCATCTTTCTTCACAAATCACCTGCAGTAGCTCTTCTACACTTAGGCCTACACCCCCTCCCCAAACACCACTCCTACTTATGCATATATCTTTTTATGGCTACTAAGCACTCCATTGCTAGCGCTTGGAAGAGCGAGTGCCCCCCTAAGTGGTCTAAAATCTGCTCCACAGTGGCCTACCTGTACACTATGGAGAAGGATATCTATTACAAATTAGGCACTTCTGACCTTTTTGAATTAATTTGGGCAGACTGGCAGCTTCATTTTGACACGACCTGGAAACCGAACACTTTGACCAATGACTAATTACTTTCCCTAATACTACCCACTCGCTTCCCGACTGGATACTGCGTTACCCCCCCTTTTTTATTCTTGCCCTCTTCCACCCCCCCCCCCATTCTACCTATTCTTCATTCCTTTACGTTAAGTGTATCTGGGGACGTTATGTCCCTCTTTTGTGGCATGTTACCAAGTCCCTCATTTTGGGTACTTCTACCACCTCTGATGTTTATTTTGGAATATGTTTGTTTTAAGTGGTATTTGCTCTTACTGGACATTCATGTCCTGTGTTTCTTTAAGTTGCTGTTGTAATTGCCCTTCTTCTTATATTTACTGTATTATGTGATATTTTTCAATAAAGCATTTGAAAAAAAAAAAAATGACATGCCCTGTTTGAAACATGAAAGTTTTTTGGGACTTGACTATCCCTTTAATATGCTAAAATAGCACCTCAAAAGAACATTTGGAATTAAAAGAAGAGCCTGGGCGCCTCATGCAGAAAGTTTGAAAACATATATTGATCAGAATACAATTCCCAAAAGGGTACTCACAATGAATAAAGCTCTATGGATAAGTGCTAAGTGCGCCAGCTGGATTTCAACAGCCTCCAGCTGATTTGTCACCTGGGCTTCAATGACGATGAAACGGAAATGCATGTCTGCGAAACGCGTTGTATGTTTTATTAGCCTGACAGAATAAAAGGTTTTAACTTTTATTTGGTGCAGTTTTCTCTCTAAAACCTCAGATTGATTCAGACTCCAGACTCCAAACAGAATGTTTTTAACCCCTACAACCGAGTGGAACCCAGACTGCCAAACACAAGAGGCCAGTCAGCTCTGCACTGAGAGGGATCTTGATTGCCATTGAAGTCCAGGTGGCAAATCAGCTGGAGGCTCTTGAGATCCAGCTGGCTCAATTAGCACTTATCCATAGTGCTTTATTCATTGTGAGTACCCACCCTTTCAGGAATTTTATTCTGATAAATAGATGTTTTGAAACGTTCTGCACCATGGGGTGCCCTTGGAGCTGACTTGTGGTGTTTATATTTACACAGCATACATCTGTTGGACTTTTAAGACTTTTTGTTACCAATCTTTATTTTTGTTTTTTATCGTTTATCACAAATTTTAGTTAATTTTATATATTGTGATTGGTTTTATGTCCTGTAATAAGTATATGGCCTGCCTAGTCTAATAGCACCTTAGATTTGTTTTATGGTTTACAGTGCCCCTTAAGATACGTGATCTTTACTGTTTCGGAAGAACATTTGATTATGTTCACATTTTTGTTTAAAAAAAATAAATAGGAAATTACTAATTAATTTTATTTAACTGTTTATTTTTTTACATATTACTAATAGCTATTTTCTGTGCTGAGGGCCACATACAAACCATTGGAGGGCTACATGTTGCCTTTGACCATAGTTTGGGCACCCTTGACCTAGAGGGTTCACAGACTGGTCATAGACTATGCTTTAGCTACTCTAAGAAAGTCAGAAACTTGCTCCCACTAGTTTGCAAATATAGTAAAGCTCTTTATTGCATAATATTGCTTTACATCTGTCAGGGGGCAGCCTATAAGGGCCTTATTTGATGCGTTTTGCGTGTATTATGCGCTTTCTCAGAAATAAATTTAACTCAGAGTATGAAATCTTTGGAGCCGGCCCATTTTTGGTTCAGCACACAGTTATATTAATATACTTTCTAACTCTGTGATTACCTTGTATCTAAGCCTCTGTAGACTTCCCCCTTATTTCAGTTCTTTTGACAGACTTGCATTTTAGCCAATCAGTGCCCTCTCATAAGTAAATCAACAGGCGTGAGTACAATATTATCTATATGGCACACATGAACTAACCTCCTCTAGCTGTGAAAAACATGAAATGCATTCAGATAAGAGGCGGCCTTCAATAGCTTAGAAATTAGCATATGAGCCTACCTAGATTTAACTTTCAACTAAGAATTCCAAGAGAACAAAGCAAATTTGATGATAGAAGTAAATTGGAAAGTTGTTTAAAATTACGCGCCCTATCTGATCATGAAAGTTTATTTTTGACTAGACGGTCCCTTTAAAGGGACAGTCTACACTAAAATTGTTATTTTTTAAAAAGCTAGATAATGTCTTTACTACCCATTCCCCAGTTTTGCACAACCAACTTTGTTATATTAATATACTTTATAACATTTAAACCTCTATATTTCTGCCTAAGCCACTATAGGCAGCAGGGGCAAAATTACAGTGGGTGCAGAGGTCGCAGGTGCGACTGGGCCCCTGAGGGTGGGGGCCCAGCTAAAAAAAAAAATTTTTTTTTTTTTAATAAAAAACGTTAACCTACCACTGCCTGCACTGATATCATATGAGTGTGACATGACTACAGGGGTTAGTATTTCTGTTTTACCCCTTGGTGTTTATGTGTGTGTGTATGTATGTGACTGTGTGTGTATTTATGCATGTATGTGTGTGTATGTGTGTTTGTGTATGTTTGTGGAACCAGCAAATTACAGACCTTGTTACTACAGCATGGGGGGGCAGGGGGTAAACAGTGTCACTATACAGTACCACTATATACAGTATGGGGGGTGGACCATGTCACTGACTACTGTGGTCACTTTATAAAGTACTGGGCAGGTAGGGTCAGGCCAGCCATCTCACCGGCAGATTACAGACTGTGTCACTAACTTACTATATACAGTACTGGGGGGGTTAAATATTGTCACTATATATATACAGTAATAGGGGGTCAGACCATCTCACAGACTGTGGGCACAGGGTACCTCCTTTTGCAGACATGTAATCTGATTCACATCTGTGTTAAATGTAAAAAAAAAAAAAAAGTATTAAATTCACCTTTTTTTGGAGGGGGGAGGGGTGTGGGGGGGGCCTTCTTAGATTATTGCACCTGGGCCCTGTGATTTCTAGTTACGCCTCTGATAGGCAGCCTCTTAATCACATGCTTTTTAATTTACTTTTCACAACAGGAGACTGCTAATTCATGTGGGCCATATAGATAACATTGTGTTCACACCCAAGGAGTTATTTAAGAGTGAGCACAACACAGTACTAAATGCAAGTCAATAGATAATAATAAAAAAGTCATGTGATCAGATTAGTTACAAGGTAATCAGAGCTAAAAAAAAGTATTAATATAACTGTTGGTTATGCAAAACTGGGGAATGGGTAATAAAGGGAATATCTGTCTTTTAAAACAATAAACATTCTATTGTAGACTGTCCCTTTAGGTGAATGATCCTTAAGAGTTAGGTTTGAACTGCTGTATCATAGTCTATCATATGTATAAACATTGAATCTATAGTTTGATAGCAGTATCTGTTGTCTATCTTTAAAGCATGCCATGGACCCTTTTTCATTGTTTCCAAAAAAAAAAGACCTTTAGTAGAAAGGCAAACCCACTTCCCTGTGCATGAGACAGCTGGCTGTTCCAGGATCTGGGTTTGACGTTACCTCATTCCCTGGGAGAGTGAACTTTTAACCTTTTTTTTTGATTTTCGTAGGCTCAGAATAGAGATACAGGAACACATGTTCTGTGTTTGATGAGGAACTCATCAGCCATAACAATGCTTCAATATCTCTAAAACATGTCTCATTACCCACATCATTATAAATACAAAAATAATGACTTTCTGGTTTTCAAGTCATGATTCCTACTGATAGAGCTTGACATCAGCACTGTCTTGAACCTACACAATCAAATCATTTCCTTGTGGTGTCAAATATGAAATCTGTAAATAATTTCAGAATGGATGGGAAAATGATGGTTGAAATTTTAAGAGGGGGATAGACTACAGATATAGAGATATTTAGGTAAACGTGATCCATTCACGTAGCTGCTGAAATGTCTAATCATTATGATGGAAAATGTCAGGTTCTTGACTAAGGTGAAATGGCGCAAAGCAATTTAAACAGTCGAAAATGATGTAAAGGTATCTTTTGAATGTGGATTTTATAGCTCTGTGCTGGAAGCTGTTGTGGTAACAGGTGAGAAGAGGCGGATGAATAAGAGTTACACTGTGCTATGGGGTTGCACAAACAAAATTTGGGGGGGGTATTTTCATGACAGACATCTACATTTTATTTTACCTGTGCTAATTTCACAGCTCATCATCAGTTTGAGAATGTTGCAGCTGAAGATCTTGATGTAAGCTGAGGCTTGTGGTTGCAGCTATGGTATAGCTAAAGAGACATAAACATATATAATAAAAAAAAGGTGATTTAAAAAAAATATATATATCGGTTTATTTAACACATTCAAATGGAGTTTAAACACATAGTTAAAGCCAGCTCCAGAGCAGTATTGCACTACTGGGAGCTAGTTGAACACTTATGATAAGTGACAAGAAAATTGAAATGTCTCTTAAAATTACCTGCTATATCTGAATCATGAGTGTGTAATGTTCATTAGCCTCTAACCCTTTGTATGATAGAAAGGGCTGCAATGGCTGTTATCCAAGGAGTTAATTGGATATTGTGCCCCCGGCAGATGTGACATTTGCACAGATGTGACATCACAGTTGCAATATTATGGCAGGTGCATTATAACTATCTGGGCAACATAGAACACAGTGTCACTAAAGTGTATTTATATGTTTATTGTGTTGTATTTCTTCACACATTGTACAGTTCTTGACAGGTTAAGTAAAAAGCGCTAAGTAACTATTAATAAACTGTTTTGAGATATTTTATCAATACCATTGTGTCTTGGCTTTAGACATAGCGTAGATCAGTGTTCCTCCAGGATTTCATTATATATGAACACAGGTGAAATAATTAGCTGATGAGTGAGAGCAGGTTAGTAACCATGGTTACTGAGCAGCTCATTATAATGAAAACCTGGCCTGTTGGGGGTAGTTGAGGACAGCGGTTGAGAAACATGGCGTAGATGAACTGTTGGCAATCTACAGGGTGTCCCAACTATCCAGTTTCATAGTGAAATGTAGTATATAGTAGACTTGTGCATTCAGATCACCACATTAAGATTTGTGCACCACCTAACGAAGGATCCGAATACCCAAGTCTAGAAAGTAGCAGTATCTGCTGAATATAACAGACCAAAGGTCAATAACACGGATTTGCAGTTTTGTTTTTGTTTTTTTTGTGCAAAGTTAAGGAAACAGGATCCATAAAAGTTAAACCGTGCAGTGTGCAGCATTTTCCATCTGATGCCAACTTGTGGGACATCCTGGAGTCTGTCTCTGTCATCTCAGTTTATCTAAATGTTTTTACTGAGTTCAGGTTATTTCTGTGCCTATATTGTGCAGCCGCCTCCAGCACTAGGGTCCTCCGCCTCTCCATAAAACAGAGTGTCCTCCAGAGATAGCTCCATCCTATGCTTTGTGTATAATATATTTGTTATTGGTTCTATACAGGATTTTCTGATGTCCAGTATTCAAAGAGACAGTCCAGTATCTTACTAGGCTATATACAAATATATTGGACGCTTAAATGCCTGGGGGGGTTCTTTGTTTTTTTTCTTTGTTTTTTAAAGTCTCCTGGTAACTAAATTTTAAAGGCCTCCTATACATCTATGTATTACAAATATAGATCAGAAAGATTTGACACCAGGGTCTTAACTACAAATGGTGCAGCCAGGACCCAAGTGCTGGGGTGCCCATAGCAGCCAGTCTATACATAAGTTGTGCACTATCCGAATGCAGGGGAGCCTTTAATTAGTGCAGGTTGCAGGTCCATCCTATCTATCTATATTCAAAATGATTATACTGAGTATATTATTACTACTGCTTACAACTGAGGTACCTTTTGGGGGTCCCAAAACAAGGGTTCTTCGTTGAGTAGGTATGGCACTGAATAACGCTGTGCATGCGCATCTCTGTATATTACTGGCAGCAAAGGTTGGTAAAACATCCACTGTTTTATGTGTTACTATCACCCATGGGAAGTGTTAGAACACTGCCTGGGTATTATGTGCAGCCCTTGGTGTAAAATCTCAGCTTTCTGTTTTTTACTGGTAACCACAAGGGTACTCTATGTGTGGTACTGGAAATTAAAGGGAGTGAAAACACTGACATGTTTGTTGCTGGCACCAATGAGGTAAAAATCATATATATGTGTATTACTGGCAGACCAAGAGGGTCTTATATGGTACTGGCTTTCATAGGGAACATCTGTGTGTGTTATGTGTAGCCACTGGGGAAAGATATCTGCAATGTTTTTTAACCCTGACAGTGTAAAATCACTGCTCAGTCTGTGCTACTGAAAATAAAGAGTCAAATCATTGCTCTCTGTGTATTACTGGCACGGTGAGGTCAAGTTTGGGGAATCAGGTTGAGCTCCGGAGGGGCCGTTGTGTGACTCCACCTTCCACTCATGACCAATCCCCCCCCCCAAAAAAAAAGGCTGTCCAATATTTTTATAGAGGAAAGCTGGCAACCCTAGCTGTGTATGAGTATTTGTGCCTGCAGTGTTTACCTTGCTAAAGAAGCGTTCTCTTGTAGTTTGCTTACCTGTATATAGATCAGATATTTATATTTCTGTTTTAATAACACTGTGTTCACTGGCTCTGAGAATGAAAAAAATCCCGTATGGATCCTCATTTTAAAAGGATTAAACATATATTTAAATTTCTTAATTTACTAAAATGTAATTAATCATGTTATATCTGCAAAGCAGATACAAACAATTGAGCCCTGTGTTGCAAAAGATCTGTAAAAAATAATATTTAACTGTCATTTGTAGCACAGTTTTGTAAATCATGAGCAGTTCAGGAATATACCACTTAAAAAGGCTGCTGGAAATCATGTCCCTGGTTTTCTTTGTTAAGGAAAATTAGGGACATATTTAAGTGCACTAAGGGCTAATTGATCACTGCGTAGAATGTTGCAGATACTGTGAATTTAACTATATCTATAAATGGAAATCATGTTCCTAGTTTTCTTTGTTAAGGAGAATTAGGGACGTATTTAAGTGCGCTAAGTGCTAATCCATCACTGCGAAGAATGTTGCGGGATACTATGAATTTATAAAATAAATAATTAATGTATATTGCTGTGTTGTTTTATTTTTTATAATAATTAACAGTTAATAGGGGATTAACTTTTCAGTCTAATCATAATGTTCCTTTAACTGGAGTTGACTCTGTTCCAGTAGAAAATATTTTCAAATGATTTATTAACAAAAATCGCCACGGCTGAGCTTTTCAAATGCAATAGAATATACCATTGTCTTGAGAATATTCACTACTCTTTTAGAAAACAGATCATTTCTGGTTTTAGGATATGATGTTCCACAGTTGTCTGAAATGTCTTTGATTATCTTACAACTCCACTCTCTAGACAAAAACTCCAATAACAAAATTTTAAAGGGACAGTTTACTCCAGAATTTGTATTGTTTTAAAAGATAGATAATCCCTTTATTACAAATTACCCAGTTTTGCATAACCAACACTGGTATATTAATATACTTTTTACCTTGTTTCTAAGCATCTGCCCCCTTATATCAGTTCTTTTGACAGACTTGCATGTTAAGCAATCAGTGCTGACTCCTAAATAACTCCATTGACGTGAGCACAATGTAATATATATATATATATTGTACACCTGAACTAACGCCCTCAAGCTGTGAAAAAATGTCAAATGCATTCAAATAAGAGGTGCCTTCAATGGGTTAGAAATTAGCATATAAGCCTACCTAGGTTTAGCTTTCAGCTAAGAATACCAAAAGAACAAAGCAAATTTGATGATAAAAGTAAATTGGAAAGTAGTTTAAAATATGTCCTATCTGAATCATGAAAATTTAAAGGGACA
This sequence comes from Bombina bombina, assembly GCF_027579735.1. Lineage (NCBI taxonomy): Eukaryota > Metazoa > Chordata > Amphibia > Anura > Bombinatoridae > Bombina > Bombina bombina. Next base: position 293,470,932 of record NC_069505.1, on the reverse strand, counting down.
CTGAACCCAATTTTTTTTTTCTTTCGTGATTCAGATAGAGCATGCAATTTTAAGCAACTTTCTAATTTACTCCTATTATCAGTTTTTCTTCTTTCTCATGCTATCTTTATTTGAAAAAGAATGCATCAAAGCTTTTTTTTTTTTGGTTCAGACTCTGGATAGCAAGTTTGACTAGACTGTCCCTTTAAAGTTTTTATTTTAACATTTAGCAGAAACATTTAGCAATTTGTTTTTGCTGAAAGTTTAAGTACAATGTATCATGTGATCCTATAGAGGACTTTGCTGATTTAAAGAAAAACTTGTAAAAGAGTGGTGCATTTTTCCCCCAACACCAAACCTTAAGTGAACACTACCTAAAGTGTGCTCTTCCTTCCTGCTCTTGTGGTTAAATTTGCTTCCTTCCTTTACCTTCCTCATAGCAAGTGAAGAGCGTACATGGTTTACTGTCCCATATTCAATGAGCTATTATTCAGGTGTATGACTTGCCCTGTGTGCAGCTACTTCAAAGCATGGAATATGTAGGATCTCATTGTTTAGCAAGAGCAATATTGTAAGAAAATCTATACTATACATTCATGTTTTTACTGAATGGAGTGGGATTTTAAATCTGCTTTCAACCATTCCTAAGAGGAATGCAGCACATTTCATATATTTAAAGTGATTGTAAAGTTTTATGAATAAGTGCCCAGTAACTAAAAAGAATCTTAAAAACAGGGGCACTTTCATTCATAAAACTTTACAAAGACGCTTATTTTTTAAAATACTTACCTTTGCGTTATGGTAAACATAACGTGATTCTCCGCCCACAGCTCCTGCTTTCATTAGCATATTGATGATGGTTTAGCTTCCTCCAATCGTTGTGTGCCTCACGAGCTGGATGCCAAAGGGGGCACACGACGATTGGAGGAAGCCGGATTTGTCATTAATCTGCTAAAGAAAGCAGGAACTGCGGTCGTAGGATCAGCGTTATGTTTACCATAACGTAAAGGTAAGTATTTTAAAAATAAGTATCATTGTAAAGTTTAATGAATGAAAGTGCCCGCCCCTGTTTTTAAGATTATTTTTAGATACAAGGCACTTACTCATTAAACTTTACATGCTAATGGGCCGATTTATCATCAGTCTGTCCGACATGATCCACTTAGCGGATCATGTCTGACAGACATCGATGAAAGCCGACAGCATATGCTGTCGGCATTTATCATTGCACAAGCAGTTCTTGTGCAATGCCGCCCCCTGCAGATTCCACTAGCAGGGGGTGCCAATCAGCCCGATCGTATAGGATCGGGCGGATTGATGTCCGCAGCATGAAGGCTCTCGCGGAAACAGGGGCATCAACCTCCATTCGGAGCTTGATAATTCGGCCCCTAAGTCTTTCACATTATATTTTAGTGATTTGCTACTGAACTGTACCCATGAGGAGACAAATCAGAAAGTCAAAGAGAGACTAACCTCAATTTTAATTCCTCTAAAATGTATAGCAAAATAATGTTACTATTTACATTTATTATATATATTTTGCCTCCTTTTCCTGGAATTTACCGGTGAAACTTGTGTTTTATTTTCTACTGCCCACAGAGAGGATGGAGTGCTATTGTGTGGGATTTATGGCCCTGTCCTGCAGCATGCTAGACTGTGATTGCTTGATTGGTGCAGGAGCTCATTTATACTTGTGTCTGACTAGCCACAGCAGAGGCGATAAGACACACAAACACAGGAGGGTTTTCAATGAGTATGTCCCTGGCGTACTGAACAATGCAAATTTTGCTAACAAAATGACAGTTTAAAATACTTTTAAGGCATGTGTTGTGTGTGCATATCTTTTGCAGTGAAGATATTTCTGAAAAATTATCCAGTGAGTGCCAGCATTGGTTTCTCTCTCTCTCTTTATTTTTCTCTCTCTTTCTCTCTTGTTATTTCTCTCTCTCTCTCTTTTCTTCTCTCACTCTATCTCTTTCCTCTTTCTTTCTCTCTCTTTCTCTATCTCTTTCTCTATCTCTTTCTCTCTCCTCTTTCTCTCTTTCTCTCTCCTCTTTCTCTCTCTCTCATCTCTTTCTCTCTCATCTCTTTCTCTCTACTCTTTCTCTTTTTCTCTCTCCTCTTTCTCTCTCTCTCTCTCTCTCTCTCTCGTTCTCTTTCTCTCTCTTGTTCTCTTTCTCTCTCTCTCCTCTTTCTCCTCTTTCTTTCTCTCTCTCTCTCTCTCTCTCTCTCTCTCTCCTGTTCCCCCCCCCTCTCTCTCTCTCTCCTGTTCCCCCTCTCTCTCCTTTCTCTCTCTCTCTCTCTCTTTCTTTCTCTCTCTCTCATTCTCTCTCTTTCTCTCTTTCTCTCTCTCTCTCTCTCTCTCTCTCTCTGTTTCTCTCTCTCTCTCTCTCTCTGTTTCTCTCTCTCTCTCTTTCTTTCTCTCTCTCTCTCTCTCTCTCTCTCTCCCTCTTTTTCTCTTTCTTTCTCTCTTTCTCTCTCTGTTTCTTTTTCTTTCTCTCTCTTTCTCTCTCTCTTTCTTTCTTTCTCTCTTTCTCTCTCTCTCTATTTCTCTTTCTCTCTCTTTGTCTTTCTCTCTCTGTTTCTCTCTCTCATATTTTTTTTTAATTACCGAATATGTCTCTTTAACTGAAGATAATTCATCAGACAAGATTCTGCTTCTCAGAAGATGGCAATCTTTGGTTAAGACATGGGGGATTTTATGCTTAAAGTTTCTGTTTTTACCATATGTGAAAGTAATATCATCCCAGTTATCTGGTTTCACAAAGGATAAAGGGGAAGCTTATGATTTTTTTTTTTACACTGTCTTATTTCAGCTGCTATAACTGATCAGCAGACTTGTAGATGTATTTTGTTATGTAATATTTTCAAAAAGAAGTAATTACTCATTAAAGGGACACTCAGGTCAAATTCAATTTTTATGATACAGATACAGCATGTAATTTTAAACAACTTTCCAATTTACTTCCATTAAAAAAAATGTGCACATTCTTTTATATTTACACTTTTTGAGTCACCAGCTCCTACTGAGCATGTGCAAGAATTCACAGACTATACATATATGCATTTGTGATTGGCTGATTGCTGTCACATGGTACAGGGGGAGTGGAAATATACATAACTTTGAAATTTGTTATCTAAAAATCTACTACTCATTTGAAATTCAGAGTAAATGCTATTGTATTGTCTTGTTATCTTGCATTTATTGATTATTCAAATCTACTGTGTTTACTGGTCCTTTAATATGAGCATGCAGCCCATAAACAGTTCTTCAGCATCAGCTGTGGGGTCTCTAGACAGGCCCGAGTAACCATATATAAATATGTTAATCAAAGGAACTTTCTGATGCAAAAATTTGATTAGAAGGGGAGCACAATCGATAGTGCAGTGTGTGTTACGTTGCGCTTGGTCCTGGGGTAAGATTAGAGCACAATCTGGTATTGCAAGGCTAAATGGATGGTAAAAAAATATTAATCAGAGAACCTTAAAGGGACACTCAAGTCAAAATTAACCTTTCATGATTCAGATAGAGCAGGCAATTTTAAACAACTTTTCAATTTACTTCCATTAAAAAAAATGTGCGCAGTCTTTTAATATTTACACCTTTTGAGTCACCAGCTCCTACTGAGCATGTGCAAGAATTGACAAAATATACATGTATGCATTTGTGATTGGCTGATGGCTGTCACATGATACAGGAGGAGTGGAAATAGACATAACTGAAATTTGTCAGAAAAAAATCTACTACTCATTTATCATGCCGTTGGATTACCTTTCCAACGGTGGGTCTTGGGGGTGTCTAACTGCTTAGATGCCTGAGATACAGGCTTCTAAGCAACATGCCCCCTTTCCCCATACTTATTGTCATTTTAAAAAAAAGTTGCGCAGTGACGTCATCACGTCATTGCGCGTGATGTCACAGCGCAAAACGTGAAGCCCCGGTGATGCCTGTCACTATGCAGGCCTGATCGCCGGGGTAGGAGCGGGTGGCAGCCTCCAGATCTCCCACAAGGTGGGAGAGTGCTAGCAGCGGCGCTGAGCCGTCGTTAGCACCTGAGAGGGAAACTCTGCAACGGCTCAGAGCCGTCGTTAGCACTGAAAGGGTTAAAAAAACTTTCCAGTTTACTTCTATTGTTAAAGAGATACTTAGGTAGGTGTCCGGAGAACACTACATGGCAGGAAATTGTGCTGCCATCTAGTGCTCTTGCAAATGGATAAAAACTGCTACCACATAGTACTCCAGACACGTGCACGCTCCTGAGCTTACTTCCCTGCTTTTTAACAAATGCTACCAAGAGAATGAAGAACATTTGATAATAGAAGTACATTAGAAAGTTGTTAAAAACTGCATGTTCTATCTGAACCATAAAATAAAAATGTTGGATCTAATCATTTATTAAGGGAATTGCATATTTAGTTTAATAAACTTTAGTATATAAAAGGGTTAATTTGCTCCACTGCATTTCTTTCAGTTGTATTGGCTGCTCCTGTACTGAGCATTGTTTTGTTATTCATGTGTAACTCTTTATTTACAAACTAATGAAAACAGGATATTTCCTGTATATTGATATTCTTCCTGCCCCAACTTAAAAAGGCAAATTATAGCCACGTACACAGCAAACTGTAAATACAATTAAAATGTAATATTTTGGATTTTCATGTGTGCAAAAAGCCTTTAATTTTTCTTTGTTACTGCGCATCATTATGGTCTCAACATTACAGGAACCATAAGAAAGCTAAAAAGCATAGCGAATTCATGTAGTTGCGTAACTTGCGTTCACCTAGATTCACTAAGAGGGAGAGAAATGGAGAGTTTATCCATTGACCTCGGATATAGTCACTTTGGTTTTTCCCTTTAATATATTCTCAGAGATCCATTTCACTCATTGGCGTGTATTTAATTGTTTACAAATAGATAATTTACCTTTTATTTTGTGATTTGAAATAGCTGGTTTTCTGTGTTGAAAACTTTATGAAAATATGAATAGGGCGGTGTTAGCACTTTAAGATTTGTCAAAAAGAAATGCACTACTTATTTGAAATTCAAACTAAGTGCTTTTGCATTGTCTTTTTATGATGCATTTATTGATTATGCAATTATATTGTGTTTAGTTGTCCTTCAAGTGCAACAGATTTATATTTATCTGATACTTCATAAAAAATTGGTCAATTATATACATACAGTTAATATATTTTAAAGCAACATAATAAAAGTGCAATAAGAAAATTCTAATGTGTTATTTACATTTAACTATGTGTTTAGCATTTTGCAAACAAGTTATACATAGTTGAAGTCAGCTCCAGTGCACTTCAAGAGCCGAACATGACTGGCGATTGGTGGCTTTATAGATATACACATCTGTGTGTAAAATATAGAACTACAGATACTATCCGTAGTAAATGCAACAGTAAAATGCAAAAACAACACTATATATGTTAAATAGCAATTGCACTCCCCTTTAATGAGGACCGCTACCACCGTCAGTCTCTCCTATGACAGTAAATACTAGATGCTCGAACAAACGGGGGGCGCTGGTCTTCAGGGGTTCAAATGTGTATGTATTCTGCCTTTTCTTGAATACTGTAAAAGGAGATCCACTATAGAGCAGTACATAATTCCCAGTATAGACTCTAAAAGGAAAAATACTCACAGGGAATTATTTCATCAATTCAGCAGCTTTATTCTAGATAAGTAAACAAGGTACAAAAGTTTCTGTTGTTAAGAAATAAAAAGCTCCGTGCAATCTTTATTCACTCAACCCATTCCAACGATACACTCATCTTTCTCAAGAGCCACCAAATCACAGAAGAGCTCTCTCTCTCTCTCTCTCTCTCCCTCTTCCTCTCTCTCTTCCTATCTCTCTCTCCTATCTCTTTTTCCTCTCTCTCTCTCTCTCTCCTCTCTCTCCTCTCTCTCTCTCCTCTCTCTTTCTCTCTCTCTCTCTCTCTCTCTCTCTCTCTCTTTCTCTCTCTCCTCTCTCTCTCTTTCTCTCTCTCTTTCTCTCTCTCTCTCCTCTCTCTCTCTTTCTCTCCTCTCTCTCTCTTTCTCTCTCTCTTCCTCTCTCTCTCTCTTCCTCTCTCTCTTCCTCTCTCTCTTCCTCGCTCTCTTCCTCTCTCTCTCTCTCTCTCCTCTCTCTCTCTCTCCTCTCTCTCCTCTATCTCTCCTCTCTCTCCTCTCTCTCTCTCTCCTCTCTCTCCTCTCTCTCTCCTCTCTCTTCTCTCTCTCTCTCTCTCTCTCTCTCTCTCTCTCCTCTCTCTCTCTCTCTCTCTCTCTCTCTCTCTCTCTCTCTCCACAGTATATATAATTATAATATATATAATTATTTTTTCTCAAAGTTTGACACTGATTAAAACTGGATAGTGGAATACAACTCAAGCAAGATACGCTGAAGAGCAGAGCGTTGATCCCATCAACTAGCATCCCATCAACGGATGACAGAGATTGCTGCCTTCTATTCAAGTACGCAGGGGTCAGTAATCTTTGCACTTCAGTTTTTTTTTGGAACTACATTTCCCATGATATGCTGCTTAAGAGTGTTTAAGCATCATGGGAAATGTAGTTTGAAAACATCTGGGGTGCCAAGGTTGCTGACCCCTGGAGGATTGCGGACATTGTGATGCATTTCTCCTAAGCTTGTCATACACATAAGCTTATCATACCTCATACAGTTTGAGGTTATATCAAGTTAGTAGAAACCCTGTGGTTCTTAATTGGAAGTATTTTATTTACTATATATGCACTATACAGAATTCCGAAGTGTACTTTTTATTATTCTAGATTTATGCTGGGTTTCTGACGTGGTACCAGAATCATTGTTGCCAAGAAGCAGCCATAGCTCTTTGCCTGTCTATAAACAATGTTATAAACTGTGGACTCTAAAGGACTATTATTTAATTTGACTTGTCATTTATATGTTGGTTGTGTGCACAGTCTTTGTAAGATTTATATATATATATATATATATATATATATATATATATATATATATATATATAAGATGGATCTGTATTTCACAGCTGCAAGGCCTATAAAGGATCCATCTGCACTAGGCTGATGGTGGCTGCCAGGGGGAGGTTTGGGTGTCTTGAAGACTCTAGGGTGCCAGGGCCTAATTTTAGGAGCTCCCTGGCTTCTGGGTTTGTCAAGCCCTGACAGTTAGATATAGGATAGATAGATAGATAGATATATAGATGATAGATAGATAGATAGATAGATAGAAGATGACCCTTTTGTCTGCTTTGCAATCCTAGTTTTTCAAAGCTTTCAAGTACTTTGCTTGTTTTTGTTCTGTGTCTTCAGATGACTTAAAGGGACAGTCTAGTCCAAAAAAAACTTTCATGATTCAGATTGGGCATGTAATTTTAAACAATTTTCCAATTTACTTTTATCACCAATATTTCTTTGTTCTCTTGGTATTCTTAGTTGAAAGCTTAACCTAGGACGCTAGGAGGTTCATATTCTAATTTCTTATACCTTGAAGGCCGCCTCTTAAGAATGCATTTTAACAGGTTTTTCACCACTAGAGGGTGTTAGTTCATGTTTTTCATATAGATAACACTGTGCTCATGCACGTGAAGTTACCTGGGAGCCATCACTGATTGGCTAAACTGCAAGTCTGTCAAAAGAACTGAAATAAAGGGTCAGTTTGCAGAGGCTTAGATACAAGATAATCACAGAGGTAAAACATATGTAAATATAACTGTGTTGGTTATGCAAAACTGGGGAATGGGTAAAAAAGGGATTATCTTTCTTTTTAAACAATAACAATTCTGGTGTAGACTGTCCCTTTAACACCATTCTGTCTTAAAATGTGCTTTCTGGATACTTATTGCTGTGGGCAGCTGGTAAATCCCATTTTGCAATTTATACAAATATTGAAAATATAATTGCACCCGCCATCACAAGGGATCTCTTGAAGTCCTTTTGCTATTTCATTAAATCTCTAAAAAAAAGAATGCTTTATAAGTGGATTTTAAGAGCTAAACTAAAAATAGCAATAGCTGCACATGTGAACTAGAGCACTTTTTCTCAACCGCGGTCTTCAAGTACCCCCCATCAGGTCAAGTTTTCATTATAACTGAACTAGTACACAGGGGAAGTTATCAGTTGATGGGTGAGAGCAGGTTAGTAGCCATGGTTACTGATCAGCTGATTATTTCACCTGTGCACAGTTTAAAAGTATGCTATGCAGAAAAATAAAGCACAACCAGAGTTTTAACAGATAGATTCCATCATTTGCCCATCAAGGCACCCCCACTTCAAGTATGTGTCTGCAGTAAAAAAATATCAGTCATCAAAAACATAAATAAATAAATTAAAACAAAACAACTCTAGGCTCTCCCACTAAGTTTTTTGTCTTTTTTTCACGCAGACTTGACTCAGGTACTTTCTGATGTCTTGCGGTTTAATTTTGGAACTGGGCTTAAGCCCAGAAAATCAGCTTTTGCATTCCAAGACAGCATTTTTCAAATTGCTGAATATTCCTACAACTCTGAGCTATGTAAAATAAATAAAATAGCAAAGCATCGCACTGACCTTCATGCTTTTTATCTCCGCAGTGACTTGACGTATAGTTACTTTTACATGTGATCTGATATGTAGTTGATTGAGTACGATGTCTTTTATGTGAGTGCTAATGTATAATTACAGAGTAATATAGTGAATATAGGGTTATATTATTCCTTTACACTTTTATTGTCCAGTTAAAGAGATTTTTTTATTGGATGAAATCAAGGATATGGATTTTTGCAAGACATTCCTTAACCTCTTGAGTGCTAATGGCGGCTCTAAGCCGTCGCAGAGTTTCCCACTCTGGTGCTAACGACGGCTCCGAGCCGTCGCTAGCACTCTCCCACCTTGAGGGAGATCTGGGGGCTCCCACCCGCTCCTATCCCGGTGATCGGGCCTGCATAGTGACAGGCATCGCCGGGGCTTCACATTATGCGTGGTGACATCACGCGCAATGACGTCACCGCAAAACTTTTATTTAACATTAACAATGTTAAGTATAGGAGCAGGGGGCATGCTGCTTAGACGATATTAGAATTAAATTAGAAAGTTGTTTAAAATGATATGATCTATATGAATCACGGGGGGGGGGTATGTTCTTTAAAAGAAGGTTTATGATGGATCTAACTTAAAGCAGCAGTATAGACCAATTTTCATTTAACGGCATGTAATAGACACTACTATAAAGAATAACATGCACCGATACTGATATAAAAATCCAGTATAAAACCTTTTAAAAACTTTCTTAGAAGCTCCCAATTTAGCGCTGTTAATGAGATAAGCCTGGGACACCCACTGCAAGGGGCTGATAGCAGAAACTTCCCCCTTCTCCTGCATATGAAAAGACTCATTATACAAACGGAAGCAATCTGATGTCTGTATACATCAGTATACATCTAAAACTTTGGGGCTTGGTTAGGAGTCTGAAAATCAGCACAATGTTACTTAAAAATAAGCAAAACTATACATTTTTACAAAAACACTCCCAGGTGGGCTATATAAATGGTCCATCTACAAAACATTTATGCAAAAAAAATCTAATGTATAATGTCCCTTTAAGTTGCATTCTTTGGAATATCAGCCATAATTTTATAATAGCTTTACATATGGACAAAGAAGCAATGAAATGGGTCCATATGACATCAGTCAGCAGGGGAAACTCTTGGTTAAAGGGACAGTCTAGTCAAAATTAAACTTTCATTATTCAGAAAGGATTTGTAATATTAATCAAGTTTTTAATTTACTTTTATCATCAGATTTGCTTTGTTCTCTTGGTTTTCTTAGTTGAAACTAAACCTAGGTAAGCTCATATGCTAATTTCCAAGTCCTCGAGGGCTGCCTCTTTTCACAAGCTTTTTAAATTGCTTTTCACAACAAGAGACTGATAGTTCATGTCTTGGCTATATAGATAACACTGTGTTAACAACCGGGAAGTTTTTTAAAGTGCCATAAAACAGGTTGAGATCTGCGCATATCCTAAAAGGGCTAATTAAGTAAAAAATAGTTTGCTTAAAACAATTGTTTATAAATTGCTGGCAAGTATTTTAAAATAATTTTCAAAAATAAGGAAATTAGTTACAAAGCTGTGCTGTCTGGAGCAGCTAACTCCACCCCCCTTATCAGTGTTTAGACAGAAGCATTGTATTTCAACTAAGTTCACAGCTTCTAGGCATGCTCCAGCAGCTAATTCCTATTCACTTCTGCATTTTACCAAAACAAAGGTGGCTATAGCTACAGCCATAGAAGGAAATGTGTGGGGGCAGTGGCGTAATTAAGTTTTGTGCTGCCCTAGGCACTCAAAAATTTGCTGCCCCCCCCAGGTTTTAGGCCTTTTTTAGCCATAATATTTTTTTGGCCAGGGACCCTACTCAAGTAGTTATTTTTTGTGATGGATTTGGAATATTATCCAAATCGCTGAACTAACACAGTCAACATCTATCAAATACTCCTATACATATATATATATATATATATATATATATATATATATATATATATATATATATATATATATATAAAATAGATGTTGACTGTGCTAGCTCAGCGATTTATTCCATTGGAATGACTTTACATTTTTCCATTAAACAAATATCTGGCTGATATACCCATAGTGGCATTTTTAGTATATACAAAATAAACAGATTTCCCACTCAGTAACTCTAAAGCTTTACCGTACCCGTTATGTGACACAAGGCAGGGAGCATGCTGTAGTATATCAGTTCAAACAAGAGCATTGCCGCAAACACCCGTACCAGGTTTTACTTTACACATTACCTTATGGGCCGCTACGATCTGCGGCTTCTTTGGTATCCAGATCAGAGAGCTGTACGGTCTGCTGGGACTTTTCTTGCTTGTTCTCTGATCCTGGAACTAATGCCTCCTGCTCGCTCGCACCATCCACCTGCGGTTTCCGGCTATCGCTTGTAAGCCTCAGTATAGTGAGTAAGCAGGGAGGGCTGGGTGGGTGAATAAACACCCTGTGGCATGGACGTATGAAAAGCCAGGGATAGGAAGCCCATGGACATTAGAGAATGTGAGGATCACAAAATCTTGGTGCCGAGCTCCTGGGAAAATCGAGCACTGAATTACACAATGGTCTTAGGCAGTCAGGGGATAAATGCATTCATAACTATGCATTCCATGAATGTTTGATATGGAATTAGTGCCGCCCCCCAAAATATGCCACCCTAGACACGGGCCTTGTTGGCCTAGGCCATAATACGCCCAGGTGGGGGGAGTTAGAGCTGTACAATTCAGAAACTAAAAAGAAAGGGCACGAGGCACTGCAGTATAAATTTGCAGTTAAAGTAATTAAAGAACATATTATATTATTTTGTCTCTATCCCAACTTGTTTTATGTCCCTTTAAGATTTAGCACAACACAATACTAAATGCAACTCAAAAGATTTTATATAGTCACAGTCATGTGATCAGGGGGCTGTCAGAAGGTTCTTAGATACAAGGTAATCACATAGGTAAAAAGTATATTAATATAACTGTGTTGGTTATGCAAAACTGGGGAATGGGTAATAAAGGGATTATATATCTTTTAAAACAATAATAATTCTATTATAGACTTTAAACAAAAATAATGGAAAGTATTTTGGTTCATGTTGAGAGTGGGGAAAAAGTTTCTGAGTCAAAAGTCCATAAAGGAAATAGATACAAAGATTTGCTTGCTTAAAATAGTATTATTTTGTGCGCTTTGTACTATAAATAGAATATGAAAATACAAGCGAATTAGTACCTATTTACACTGTGTACATTTTTTTCAGAGGAATATGATTAAAATCCTCCGGTATGGTAAAGGGAAAATCATAAATAAAGTGCCACAAAACATGTTGAGATCTGTGCATATCCTAATTAAGTAAAAATAGTTTGCATAAAAAATGTTTACAAATAGCTGATAAGTATTTTAATTTAAAAAAAAAAAAGCAAAATGAGTTACATAGCCATGCTTTCTGGAGTAGTCTGATCCCCCCCCCCTTTATCGGAGTTTAGCATCAGAAACGCAGGCATTGTGTTTCAACTGAGTTCACAGCAGCTAATTTGCTTCTAGGTATGCTCCAGCAGATAATGACTGTTAAAGTCTTGTATTTTACCAAAGCAAAGATAGATATATATACAGCCATAGAAGGAATTGTGTGGGGGGAGTTAGTGCTGAACAATTCAGAAACTTAAAAGAAAGGGTTAATAGTGAGGCACTGCAGTATAAATTTGCAGGTATAGTAATTAAAGTACATATTATTATATTTTGTCTCTATCCCAACTTGTTGTATGTCCCTTAAAACTTTCATGATTCAGATGACACACAATTTTAAACAACTTTCTAATTGACTGCTGTTATTAAATTTGCTTCATTCTCTTGGTATTCGTTGTTGAAAAGTAAACCTCAGTAGGGTCAGGACTCGGGAGCAGCAGTGCTTTACACATCAGATGAACCAATGACAAGAGTCATATATTTGCAACCACCAATCAACAGCGAGTTCCCAGTAGGGCATTACTGCTCCTAAGCACACTTAATAATATAAGTAAATTGGAAGGTTTAAAATTGCATGCTCTCTCTAAACGATGACCGTTTCATTTTGAGTTGATTGACCCTTAAAGTGAGATAAAAGTCCATTTGTGTGTATATATATATATACTGTGTGTATATATATATATATATACACACACATTGTATATATCAGAGATGCAAAAATCTGCACACAAATAAAATATTTAAAAACATTAAAAAGCCAATTTAGTTAGAAACATTTGCAGGGCTTTTCTATTTCAGATCAGTACAAGGAGACACCCCGTGAAAATCATGGTAGAATTTATGTTCCTGGTTTTTGTTTTGGTCTTCTTTTTTTTTTTTTTTTTTTTATTGTTGGCAGAATATATACAATACATCACCAGGTGGAAAAAAAGAAAATTAAAACAAAACAAGGGAAAACATCTTCCCAACAATAAGTATCGCAATCATCTAAGCAAAATAAACAACAGACGAATATTAAATTGATTTTTATAATACATAACATCTACCAACAGTTTTCATTTATTTCTTAGACAACACAAAACTAAACAAACAAACAAAAAAAAACTGATCTAATACATAATTTATATGTAGGCAAGGGACTTCCTCCCATGCTAATGAGTCATAAGGTATCCTCTATCATTCACGGGTCCCTAGCTAATATATAACCAGCTTTTAAGAAGGATTTCAGGATTTCTAACTGCATATCCGGTGTTTGATGTCGGATAATAACTGCCCATTTGGAAAGGAAAACTTTAAACTGTCTTTCATTATTTGGTTCAACATTTAACTGCTCTATGATTAATTGGAAGATAATTTGTTTGGCTAAATTCTGCTACCGTCGGATATTTTTTTGCTTTCCAATAATGCAGGATTAAGTTTCTTGCGATTTGTATTGCTGTAGTAATTAAAAGATATTTTTCCTTTGCATATTGTTTGGAAAGAATAAAAAAGAATATATTCACAGGGGTGAGACTAAACGATTGGCTCAAAAATTTGTTGAGCCAAAAAACAACCTTCTTCCAAAACTGTCCGATCCTCGGGCATAACCAAAAGAATTGTAGTATATCCGCTTGGGGGGCCCAACAATGAAAACAATACCCCTTAGAATTCTTATCCCATTTAGCTAATAGTTTAGGCGTAATATATTATATATTTATAAGGTAGCTTTGTGTTTCTTTCCAAGAAGTATACTTAGAACCGGCTATCTCTATACTTTGCTTAATATCCTGAGGTAATAATTCTGGGAAAAATTTCTGCCATTTATCACTGAGAGTTACTAAGTGCGCTTTACCCCGATCTTTCATAATCATTTTGTACAAGATTGATATTGCATGGTAGCCAGCCTGATATATTTGAATGCCACTTTCTATTGTCCCTAAGTCCCAACTACTATGTTGATTTTGTGTTAGATGGTTATAAAATTGTCTAACCTGTAGGAATGCAAAAAAATGCTGTCTAGGGATATCAAATTCTTCTTGTATTTGCATAAAAGACTTAAACATCCCAGTCTTTTGTCCCTTAATTGTATTAGATATTCTATTTCTTTTCTTTTCCAAATATGGAAAATACCAAAACTTAAGCCTGGAGTAAAGTCTGGATGTCCGAGAATAGGAAGAAATTTTAGATATCTTAAAATTGACCTTAAGTCGCTCCTGGAGGCCGGGAAGCTGGGCGGAGGGAGCTTTGACCGGAGGAGGAAAGAGGCCCCCCTCTCTCCTTCCTCTCGGTGTGATTGGTTGGCTGGGGGAGGCAGGAGGAGCTGAAACAGAGGCCTTAAAGGGGCAGGCTGAGCGGGAAAAACTAGCACAACAATTTTACTGAAGAAGAGAAAGCATCTCCCTCCCACCCATCCCTAATTTTTCTGAACAGTGGTTATATGTGTTTTTTCGTTTCAGGTTTTTGTTGCAGTCGGGAGGCGGGGGTGCTAGCCCTTAAATTGCAGATAAATTATGGCCAATGGCTGGTGTGGTGGAAGTTTACATTCCCATTGGGAATGTTAGGTGGGGTTTCTAAGGGCAAGGGGTTCCTTAGAAACTTGGATATTGAGGATCGCTGACGGGCCCAATTATTTGCACGGTTGGGTCCAGTAAACAAGGGGTTACGGCCATAGTTAAGTTAAGGAATCAAAAAGGGGGACTAGCACCGCTGTGGTTTAAAAGTGTTTATGTTTACAATTAGTTGCACTGTTATTTATTAAGTTATAAAAAGTTTTACTAAGTTATTTATTATTAAAGGGCTGCGGCCAATTTTGCACCAAAGCCAAGTCTGTTGTCTGTTATTTATGAGGGGTTTGTTATTTTGAAGGTTGGTTTTAGAGTGTGTTGATGTTTAAGGGGCCGGGGATTTGACGACATAAAAGTTCAAGGTCTATACAGCATTTTTGCCATGCTTTGACAGTATTACTAATTATTTTAATGTTTGATACTAACGGTGGTAGCTTTGCTATCGGGATATGTAAAATTGTCTTTAAAGCAAAAGGTTTTATTAAGCTATTCTCCATATCCACTAAAGAACAGTTATTTTTTTCTGTAATCCAATCAATTACTATCTTAAGCATTGTGACCTGGTTATATAGTCTTAAGATTTGGAAGTCCAAATCCTCCAAATACTTTATCTAAAAATAAAGTAGTTTTTGAGAGACGCGCTCTTCTGTTCCCCCATATAAAGCACTTGCAATCTTTATCATATTTCTTTAAATCTATGTATTTTATAAAGATTGGCAAGTTTTGTAATATATATAGAATACGTGGGAATAAAAATATTTTTAATACCATAATCCTAGCGGTAACTGAAATAGGCAAAGGTCTCCATTTCTCTATTAAATTTTTACTTTCCTGAAAAAATTTGCCAAAGTTCAAAGAATACCATAACCCAGGATTTAAACTTAAATGTAATCTTAAATATTTACTTTGTTCGACCTCTTGAAAGGGATGAAGGGGAATATCTTTTGTAGGGCGTTTGATCCATAATAATTCTGATTTTCCTTGGTTAAAGGGACAGTTCACCCAAAAACTTTATCCCCTTTAAATTATTCCCAATTATCCTTTTTACCTGCTAGAGTGTATTAAATTGGTTGCAAGTAGCTCCTTTACCCCTATTTGGCATTTGAAATAGCTGATTTAGCTTGTGGTTTCCCAACATATACTGAAAGTTTTGATACTGGAGTATATGCTATTGACAAGCATAAGTAAACAGCCAGCAGAAGAAGTTACACTCTTAGTGGGATACAGGATTGTTAAGTAATAAAAAGATAATTTTCCATTGTTCTCTCTATGTATTGAACTTTGGTGTTCCAGACAATTATAAGATAAGGAAGCAAGTCTGTGTACGCAAAGTTATAACATAATGAGATCTGATATTACCTTAAGTTCAACCCCTTGTAATATGCTGTGGTTTCAAAGCACAAAACCAACTACTTGATATACACAAATAAAACCGAAATTACCTTTCCATCCCCCATTTTAATGCCCACCTATGCCTGTCTAAGTCTTACCACTAACGGTTCAATTGACAGGTTAAACAAAAGTGGGGATAGAGGACAGCCTTGTCTGGTCCCTTTTGTCAAAATTATTTTAGGGGAGAGTTGTCCATTTACCAGGAGAGAGGAATATGGAGAATTATAAATCAATTTTATTAAATGAAGGAAGTTACCAGTTAAACCAAAATAAGATAATGAAGAAAATAAATGATCCCACACAATCGCGTCAAACGCTTTTTCAGCGTCTACAGTTACCAAGGCCAGATCTAATTCACAATTTTTAGGTTCCTTCTTGACTTGATTCCAATAATGACTCAAGACCAATAGGACTTTCTGAATATTTTTTGATGGGCTTCTCCCTGGCATAAATCCAGTTTGGTCCTCATGCATCAACTTATTAATATATTTTTTCAATCTATCTGCAACTATAGCCGTAAGAAGTTTATAAGAAGTTTAAAAGTGAAATTGGCCTATATGCACTCTGGTTTTCCGGATCCTTGTCCTTTTTATGTATAAGAGTAACTCTAGAGGCAAAAAAAGACTCAATTCTGCCACGTTCTTAATATAGTATTGATTAAATAAATCTCTTAATGTAACACTGACTTCCTCTTTAAGAATTCTATAAAATTCAGCTGGAATTTGATCTGGTCCTGGGGCTTTGTTTAATTTAACCATATCTATAGCTTCCAAGATTTCTTCTTCCGTTATAGGTTGATTTAATTCTACTCTCTTCTCTACTGACATTTGTGGGAGATAAACTTTATTCCAAAAGTGCTCCTTAGCCCTTTCATTACAGGGCCCCAAAGTGTATACGTCTTGAAAATATTCATACATTGCTCATTGTTTCTCTTTTGACTCAGTGAATTATATATTACCTTGTTTAATACTGCTTATATTCTTTTTCCCATCTTTCCCCCTTTTAATTATTTTAGATAGGAATTTGGCTGATCTTCCATGATGGCTAGCAAAAAACGCATTAGATCTCCTGTCCTGTTTTGCTGCTTTTATTTTTAAAACATGTCTCTTTCTGATTTAGCTTTTATATAACCAGCCCAAGTAATGTTATTAGGGTCATTGGTATACAATTTATATTTATTTTTTAGTTGGTTTGCCAGCTGTAAATCACGTGCCAAATTTTTTTTTCCATTTAACTAAATAAGACTAAGGTGAAACTTAACACTTCCTATAGGTTTATCCTACTTGCAGACAATTTTAGGATAACTGCTGTTTCTAGTCATTCTTGAAAGGCACAAAGCACAATTTTCTGAAGTAAATTACAGCCATGCACGGAAAATACAAAATTAATATACATTGCAATAGTATTTTACTGTGCTTAATTAAATGTGTTATAGGTAATTTAAATTTGTGTTTAATTGCCATTTCATGTTATAAAACAGGTAATTTCCCAAATGTAATATTTTGAGACACATTTTAACTATTACAATCCCTTCAAAATGTTAAGGGGTAGATTTAACAAGCAGCGAATGCTGCTTTCTACCCCCGAAGTTTCAGGTCTGCCTGAAACTTAAATTCTTTGCCACCTTTTAGGTGGCAGACTGTAATCATCCCGATCCGATCAGGATGATTAACACTCCCTGCTAGCCGTCGATTGAAATGCTTGTGCAATGTTAAATGCCGACAGCATTAGCTGTCAGTATTTAGCGATGTCAGGCGGACAATTTGTTAAATGTACCCCAAAGTGTGCATGAATTTGTTATTTATGTATTTTAAATTCAACAATGCATTGGATTCTGACTGTGAATTTTAGTAGGTGACCACTAGTATTGGTTTGTTGATACTCAAACACAAAATGGAACTCCAGCACTCCAAAGGTTAAAAAGGCAATGTTTATTCAAAAAGCATGAGGAAGGGGCTGTGACCCCGAAACGTTGCTTTTTGAATAAACATTGATTTTTTTAACCTTTGGAGTGCTGGAGTTCCATTTTGTGTTTGCTGATTGTTGGAGGGCTATGGCAGTGCCCTTGGTCTCCTGTGCACCCATTCCTCTGTGCTGTGCTCTTTTTGGGATTGGGTTTGTTGATACTGAGAGGCCGATTTATTAACAATCGGACGGATATGATCTGCTGTAGCGGATCATGTCTGCCCGACATCACTAAATGCCGACAGCATATGTTGTCAGCATTTAACATTGCACAAGCATTTCTAGTGTCATGCCGCCCCCTGCAGATTTGCGGCCAATGTATGCATGTAGCCACAAGCAGATCTTGTCTGTCTGACATCACTAAATGCCGACAGCATACACTGTCGGCATTTAATATTGCACAAGCATTTCTAGTGAAATGCTTGTTCAATGCCGCCCCCTGCACATTCGCGGCCCATCGGCCGCTAGCAGGGGGTGTCAATCAACCAGATCATATCCGATCGGGCATATTGCTGTCCACCGCCTCAGAGCAGTGGTCTTATGACTGCTTCTTAACTTACGTTTCCAGCCATCAGGAAACTACGGGGTAGATTGGAGCATCGGCTGCTTGTTAAATCTACCCCTGAATGTTTTCTGCTGTTCCAGGGAACTGCTAGTAGTCTCGCTCAGAAAAAAAGCAAACAAAATAATAATATATTGATTTTAAGTCTGGCCACCAGCATGTAAGTGTGGAGAAATTCTACACACTGACCCAAGAACATTGGAGAGCACAGCAACTGTATTAAATTGTATTTCAATTCAATTTTAGTCACAGTTAGATTTATCACAAAAAAAAAATCATTTGAAATGCACTTAAAGGGATATGAAACAATACTGTGTAGTAAAAAGATTATATGTTAAAGCAAAGTAAACCTAAAAATTAACCAATTGTATTGCAAAACAGCTGCGGTTACTTGTTTTCTTGTAAAACGAGTACTTAGAACATCTTATTGTAGCCACTGCCCCTTCTGGGCAAGAAACTGGCTTCCTGTTTCTCTAGTGTTCACTCAACAGTAAGCCAGCTCATGTTGTTTTAGAAGACTCATGACATGAAGCTGTATATGCCTTCCTGTAGAGGCCCCAGCCTCCTTGTAGGACTGTGACAAGACGTAATGGACCCTGCACAAGTTAATGGGACAGTCTACTTGAAAACTGTTATTGTTTAAAAATATAGATAATCCCTTTATTAACCTTTCCCCAGTTTTCCATAACCAACACTGATATATTAATATACTTTTTACCTGTATGATCACCTGTACCTAAGCCCATGCAGACCTTATCTAAGTGCATTTTACAGATTTGCACTTTAGCCAATTGGTTCTTGTATAACCATTATCATTCTCCACAGGAGTAAGCACAATGTTATCTATATGGCACAAATGAACTAGCACTTTCTGGCTGTTGTGCAAGAATTAAAAAGCTAATAAAAAATACCGCGGTGGGCGGTATTGCTCCAGCAGTTCACAATGCACAATGTCGGCATTTATCGATGTGCGGCTGACATGATTCACTATAGCGGATCATGTCTGTCCGCACCATGATAAATTTACCCCATAATGTGCAATGAATTATTTCATATAATTTTGAGTAACTTTATAACCACTAGACACGTCATTGAATTTATAAACACAAATTTAGATGTGTTATATCATTTGTGTATACATTGCATGGTTTAAATGTTTAATTTGAACTATGTTTTTAATTAAAAAATTGTGTTCCTATGAAGTGTTTGCACAAAGAGCTCAATTTAACAATCCATGGTGGACAGGGTCCGCCCAATCTCTCCTCTAGCGGGCAGCAATCGGCTGCTCGCATTTAACATTGCACACGAGCGCTCCTTTGCGCTCACGTGCAGCCCCAGCCCCTGCCCACGCACAGCCAATCACGTGCGGGCAGGAGCTGTCAATCTCCACAGTCGGAAAAGACTGGGGAGATTGAAAATCTCCACCTAAGAGGTAGAGAACAGGGTAGCGAAGCAGCGGTCTGATGGAGAAAAGGGCTTGATAAATCTAGCCCAAAGTAGTACAACCAGCAAAATGGCACTCTATAAGAGCAAAAATGGGCTTTAAACAGATCTAAGGTTTTGAATTTAAAAACAAGGAAATCTTATTGTTTCGAATAATAGTGTCAAATACTTCTATACAAGGAATAGCGGACATTTTCATGGTAGAAATGCATTTGAAAAGCCTAATATAAATAGATTATGTTGATTTCCAACGATTTGGAATATATTTGAATGAAATGCCATAGATTTCTGTGTGACGTATTTTACACGGGAATTCTGATTGGAAAGAGACCTAATAAGAAAAGAGAATTTAAGGGGACAGTCTACTTCACAATTATTATTGTTTAAAAAGATAGATAACCCTTTATTACCCATTCCCCAGTTTTGCATAAACAACACAGTTATATTAATACACTTTTTACCTCTGTGATTACCTTGTATCTAAGGGGCATATTTATCAAGCTCCGTATAACTCCATAACTTGCCCGTCTGCTCTGAGGCCGCGGACAGAAATCAACCCGATCGAATACGATCGTTCTGATTGTCACCCCCTGCTAGCTGCCGATTGGCCGCGAATCTGCAGGTGGCGGCATTGCACCAGCAGTTTACAAGAACTGCTGGTGCAATGATAAATGCCGACAGCGTATGCTGTCTGCATTTATCGATGTGTGGCGGACATGATACGCTACTTTGTATCATGTCCGCTAGCACAATGATAAATATGCCCCTAAGCCTTTGCAGACTGCCCCTTATTTCAGTTGTTTTGACAGACTTACATTTTAGCCAATCAATGCTGACTCCAATGTAACTCCACTGGGGTGAGCACAATGTTATCTACATGGCCCACATGAACTAGCGCTATCTAGCTGTAAAAGACTGTAAAAATGCACTGAGATAAGAGGCGGCCTTGAAGGGCTTAAAAATTAGCATATGAGCCTAACTAGGTTTAGATTTTAACAAAGAATATAAAGTGAACAAAACAAATTTGATGATTAAAGTAAATTGGAAAGTTTTTTTAAAATTGCATGCCCTATCTTAATCATGAAAGTTTAGTTTTGACTTGACTGTCCCGTTAATGAAAATAAACTGCATTAACAAAATAGAGAGCTTTTGCATTTGTATACCTCTTTAAAACACATTTTAATTTAAAAAAACTAACAACATATGAACGGTTATGCTAAAAAAAAAGTTTTGTTTTTGACAACACTATTCATGTGACCTGTTGATTTACTAATTTATTGTCACATTGTCTTCTCTCATTTCCTGCCATCTCATAATGATCGACTTACTTGTCAAATCATTTGGGGCAGGGTTTCCCCTCTTGTCCTCCTGCAGAGACTGTCATTGTTTTACTAATCCCTTAAAATGTCCATACAACATGAGTTACAAAAATAGATTTTTGATGAGCAGTGACAAAGAGACATTTATTTTGTTTCTTTAAATACCCTAATATTTACACACACACAAAAGTTAGATGTCCTTGTCAAAAGTGCTACTCATATATTGAATGTATGTAAAACTGGTTTCATATTTTATTAGTGAAATATGTGATAGTAAGTGATATGCACTCATTTTAGCACCAATATTGAAAGATATGTCAAATGGACATTACAAACTAAGGCCTAGATTTGTAGTTCGGCGGTAGCCGTCAAAACCAGCGTTAGAGGCTCCTAACGCTGGTTTTGGCCGCCCGCTGGTATTTGGAGTCAGTGATTAAAGGGTCTAACGCTCACTTTTCAGCCGCGACTTTTCCATACCGCAGATCCCCCTACGCCATTTGCGTAGCCTATCTTTTCAATGGGATCTTTCTAACGCTGGTATTTAGAGTCGTTTCTGAAGTGAGCGTTAGAGCTCTAACGACAAGATTCCAGCCGCCTGAAAATAGCAGGAGTTAAGAGCTTTCTGGCTAACGCCGGTTCATAAAGCTCTTAACTACTGTACCCTAAAGTACACTAACACCCATAAACTACCTATGTACCCCTAAACCGAGGTCCCCCCACACCGCCGCCACTCGATTAAAATTTTTAACCCCTAATCTGCCGACCGCCACCTACGTTATACTTATGTACCCCTAATCTGCTGCCCCTAACCCCGCCGACCCCTGTATTACATTTATTAACCCCTAACCTGCCCCCCACAACGTCGCCGCCAGCTACTTAAAATAATTAACCCCTAATCTTCCGACCGCAAATCGCCGCCACCTACGTTATCCCTATGTACCCCTAATCTGCTGCCCTAACATCGCCGACCCCTATATTATATTTATTAACCCCTAATCTGCCCCCCTCAACGTCGCCGACACCTGCCTACATTTATTAACCCCTAATCTGCCGAGCGGACCTGAGCGCTACTATAATAAAGTTATGAACCCCTAATCCGCCTCACTAACCCTATCATAAATAGTATTAACCCCTAATCTGCCCTCCCTAACATCGCCGACACCTACCTTCAATTATTAACCCCTAATCTGCCGACCGGAGCTTACCGCTATTCTAATAAATTGATTAACCCCTAAAGCTAAGTCTAACCCTAACACTAACACCCCCCTAAGTTAAATATAATTTTTATCTAACGAAATAAATTAACTCTTATTAAATAAATGATTCCTATTTAAAGCTAAATACTTACCTGTAAAATAAACCCTAATATAGCTACAATATAAATTATAATTATATTATAGCTATTTTAGGATTAATATTTATTTTACAGGCAACTTGGTAATTATTTTAACCAGGTACAATAGCTATTAAATAGTTAAGAACTATTTAATAGTTACCTAGTTAAAATAATAACAAATTTACCTGTAAAATAAATCCTAACCTAAGATATAATTAAACCTAACACTACCCTATCAATAAAATAATTAAATAAACTACCTACAATTACCTACAATTAACCTAACACTACACTATCAATAAATTAATTAAACACAATTGCTACAAATAAATACAATTAAATAAACTAGCTAAAGTACAAAAAATAAAAAAGAACTAAGTTACAGAAAATAAAAAAATATTTACAAACATAAGAAAAATATTACAACAATTTTAAACTAATTACACCTACTCTAAGCCCCCTAATAAAATAACAAAGCCCCCCAAAATAAAAAATTCCCTACCCTATTCTAAATTAAAAAAGTTACAAGCTCTTTTACCTTACCAGCCCTGAACAGGGCCCTTTGCGGGGCATGCCCCAAGAATTTCAGCTCTTTTGCCTGTAAAAGAATAAATACAATACCCCCCCCCCCCAACATTACAACCCACCACCCACATACCCCTAATCTAACCCAAACCCCCCTTAAATAAACCTAACACTAAGCCCCTGAAGATCTTCCTACCTTGTCTTCACCATCCAGGTTCACCGATCCGTCCTGAAGAGCTCCTCCGATGTCCTGATCCAAGCCCAAGCGGGGGCTGAAGAGGTCCATGATCCGGTCAAAGTCTTCATCCAAGCGGGGCAGAAGAGGATCTTCCATCCGATTGAAGTCATCATCCAGGCGGCATCTTCTATGGTCTTCCATCCGGAGCGAAGCGGCAGGATCCAGAAGACCTCCAGCGCGGAACATCCATCCGGACCGACGACTGAACGACGAATGACTGTTCCTTTAAGGGACGTCATCCAAGATGGCATCCCTCGAATTCCGATTGGCTGATAGGATTCTATCAGCCAATCGGAATTAAGGTAGGAATTTTCTGATTGGCTGATGGAATCAGCCAATCAGAATCAAGTTCAATCCGATTGGCTGATCCAATCAGCCAATCAGATTGAGCTCGCATTCTATTGGCTGTTCCGATCAGCCAATAGAATGCGAGCTCAATCTGATTGGCTGATTGGATCAGCCAATCGGATTGAACTTGATTCTGATTGGCTGATTCCATCAGCCAATCAGAAAATTCCTACCTTAATTCCGATTGGCTGATAGAATCCTATCAGCCAATCGGAATTCGAGGGACGCCATCTTGGATGACGTCCCTTAAAGGAACAGTCATTCGTCATTCAGTCGTCGGTCCGGATGGATGTTCCGCGCTGGAGGTCTTCTGGATCCTGCCGCTTCGCTCCGGATGGAAGACCATAGAAGATGCCGCCTGGATGATGACTTCAATCGGATGGAAGATCCTCTTCTGCCCCGCTTGGATGAAGACTTTGACCGGATCATGGACCTCTTCAGCCCCCGCTTGGGCTTGGATCAGGACATCAGAGGAGCTCTTCAGGACGGATCGGTGAACCTGGATGGTGAAGACAAGGTAGGAAGATCTTCAGGGGCTTAGTGTTAGGTTTATTTAAGGGGGGTTTGGGTTAGATTAGGGGTATGTGGGTGGTGGGTTGTAATGTTGGGGGGGGGGTATTGTATTTATTCTTTTACAGGCAAAAGAGCTGAAATTCTTGGGGCATGCCCCGCAAAGGGCCCTGTTCAGGGCTGGTAAGGTAAAAGAGCTTGTAACTTTTTTAATTTAGAATAGGGTAGGGAATTTTTTATTTTGGGGGGCTTTGTTATTTTATTAGGGGGATTAGAGTAGGTGTAATTAGTTTAAAATTGTTGTAATATTTTTCTTATGTTTGTAAATATTTTTTTATTTTCTGTAACTTAGTTCTTTTTTATTTTTTGTACTTTAGCTAGTTTATTTAATTGTATTTATTTGTAGGAATTGTGTTTAATTAATTTATTGATAGTGTAGTGTTAGGTTAATTGTAGGTAATTGTAGGTAGTTTATTTAATTATTTTATTGATAGGGTAGTGTTAGGTTTAATTATATCTTAGGTTAGGATTTATTTTACAGGTAAATTTGTTATTATTTTAACTAGGTAACTATTAAATAGTTCTTAACTATTTAATAGCTATTGTACCTGGTTAAAATAATTACCAAGTTGCCTGTAAAATAAATATTAATCCTAAAATAGCTATAATATAATTATAATTTATATTGTAGCTATATTAGGATTTATTTTACAGGTAAGTATTTAGCTTTAAATAGGAATCATTTATTTAATAAGAGTTAATTTATTTCGTTAGATAAAAATTATATTTAACTTAGGGGGGTGTTAGTGTTAGGGTTAGACTTAGCTTTAGGGGTTAATCAATTTATTAGAATAGCGGTGAGCTCCGGTCGGCAGATTAGGGGTTAATAATTGAAGGTAGGTGTCGGCGATGTTAGGGAGGGCAGATTAGGGGTTAATACTATTTATGATAGGGTTAGTGAGGCGGATTAGGGGTTCATAACTTTATTATAGTAGCGCTCAGGTCCGCTCGGCAGATTAGGGGTTAATAAATGTAGGCAGGTGTCGGCGACGTTGAGGGGGGCAGATTAGGGGTTAATAAATATAATATAGGGGTCGGCGGGGTTAGGGCAGCAGATTAGGGGTACATAGGGATAACGTAGGTGGCGGCGGTTTACGGAGCGGCAGATTAGGGGTTTAAAAAAATATGCAGGGGTCATCGATAGCGAGGGCGGCAGATTAGGGGTTAATAAGTGTAAGGTTAGGGGTGTTTAGACTCGGGGTACATGTTAGAGTGTTAGGTGCAGACGTAGGAAGTGTTTCCCCATAGGAAACAATGGGGCTGCGTTAGGAGCTGAACGCTGCTTTTTTGCAGGTGTTAGGTTTTTTTTCAGCTCAAACAGCCCCATTGTTTCCTATGGGAGAATCGTGCACGAGCACGTTTTTGAGGCCGGCCGCGTCCGTAAGCAACTCTGGTATCGAGAGTTGCATTTGCGGTAAAAATGCTCTACGCTCCTTTTTTGGAGCCTAACGCAGCATTTGTTTGAACTCTCGATACCAGAGTTAAATTTATGGTGCGGCCAGAAAAAAGCCCGCGGAGCGTTAACAGCCCTTTTACCGCCGAACTCCAAATCTAGGCCTAAGTGTTAGAAAGATGCATTTTTTGAAAACTATTTTAGCTCAGATAGAAAAGTCTTAGAATTTGAGAGGGCAACAAGTCAGGCAGCCTGGGGGAACGTTATGAGTTTCTTTTCTAGGGGGAGCTAGGAGTGTAGTTCGTGGGTAGGCAGCCCCTGGTTTAAACAGTTGTGAGAGGGGCAATTTTTCACACGCCCATTTTGTTTAATTAGAAGGACCTAAAGTAGCTTCTTACCTATCGATGCTTGTGCAGCAAGCAGAGCCAGCTGGCCCCTCATCTGCATGTGGTTCCCACAACGGGTGTGCAAACTGAGGGTGCATTACACCCCTATGCACACCCAGAACTGATTTATATATATATATATATATATATATATATATATATACACACACATACACAGGTATAGATATATAGTATACCAAAAAAACATCAGATATATGTAAAAAAATGTATTTAAGAATAAATAGAATACATTCTGCTATGTTAATATTTCATGTTGGGTTAATGCACTTGAGAAAACGAGATCGGGTTTGCGCAACTTATTGGGTGTAAGGTTTTATTCCACTTTTTGTGCTCCATTAAAGTCTATGGGGTCAATTTGTTATTGGCCGAATTAGGCCAATGCACCCTATTTCCACGCGAGCCTTCAGGCTCACCGGAAACAGGAGTTAAGAAGCAGCGGTCTATAGACCGTTGCTCCTTAACTCATACGCCACCTCTGATGCTGCGTACAGCAATCCGCCCGATCTTATACGATCGGGCTGATTGACACCCCCTGCTAGCGGCCGATTGTCCGGGAATCTGCAGGGGGCGGTATTGCACAAACAGTTCATTAGAACTGCTTGTGCAATGCTGAATACGGACAGCGTATGCTGTCCGCATTTAGCGATGTCTGGCGGACATGATACGCTACAGTGTATCATATCCGCCAGACTTTAATAAATTATACCCTTTGGGTGAATACGTTAATGCGGTCATGATATTGTAACTTTGGCTTTTTGCGTGCATCGGGTTAACGTGCAAGTGAAAACTTTTTACATTCAACTTGTGATACTGAACTTTAACTTAGCAGAACCTGTTCATTTTTTTTATTTATCTGCATTAAACACAAATTAATTGATGATAATCATGTTTCTATTTTTGACCAAAACTTCAGGAAGCTGCACCTCAGACCTGCTGAGATATGTGGCAGGAAATGGAAACCGTGTAACTGTGTGATGTGCAGAACTTGATAAAACAATTATAATATCTACTGTCCGGGAAGCAAACTAACAGAAATTACAACATTATTTTCATGAATACATTTGAAGCTGCCTTTTACTGTTAGTGTTCTAGAACATGTGTGCATTATTTTAATGTGACAATAGCTAGAAGCTGTAAAATACATTTCATTCCACAATTTACAGCGTGGGCTAATTTGAGAGATGGGAAATCACATTGTAAAAATCTCTTGTATTTATGCTCCTATGAAAAACTCCCAGTATACTATAGCCCCACACAGATCATAAAAACCGAAGCCAAACTGGCCCACCAGGATACCAGGAGATTTCCCGGTGGGCTGCAGCAGGTGGGGCTGGAAAGCTACAATTTAAAGGGGTGATTAATGGATGTAATTGGGCTGTAGGGTGCCTATATAACAACAACATGGCACTTTTTTAATGCAAACTAATATAATTCTGAAAATAAAAAATATTGGGGGAAGGAGTATCCCAATAATCCCCTTTGAGAAAAATGGTGTGTGTGCATTCTACTGGCTCAACTGCCTTTTATTCCCAGTCCGGCCCTGATAAAAATCCCACTTTAAGACCACCCAGACTAGGCCTTTGCAAGGTGGCCCCACCCCTGCCATTTTTAAACTGGGAAAATATTGAGAAGTGTTGGTTATTGCGTTAATATCTCTCACCGACATGAATCACTAAAGGACAACTAAATATTATTATTATTATCAGGTATTTGTAGAGCGCCAACAGATTCTGCAGCGCTGTAAACATAGTCGGTGTACAGGATAGCTTTTGTAGGGGTCAAGTGGGTAGAGGGCCCTGCCGAGAGTTTCACTGTTATAGTCGGCTCTTATGAAGCGATCTGTAAACAGCTGGGCCCATAGGCTTATATTCTAAGCCTTAGAATATAAGCCTATGGGCCCAGCTGTTTACAGATCGCTTCATAAGAGCCGACTATAACAGTAGAATCTAAGGGGTTCAAGGGGAAAGCAATGGAGTTAGGAAGGTTAGTGTTGTTTGTATGCATCCCTGAATAGAGTTTTTATGGAGTGCTTGAAGCTGTTAAAACTAGGGGAGAGTCTTATGGAGCAAGGTAGGGAATTCCGCACGATGGGGGCCAGTCTGGAGAAGTCCTGTAAATGGGAATGTGAGGAAGTAACAAGAGAGGAGGAGATCCTGAGCTGATCGAAGGGGACGGGAGGGAGAGTATCTAGAGACAAGTTCTGAGATGTAGGGGGGAGCAGTGCAGTTGAGAGCTTTATATTTGTCAGGGTGAGGATTTTATGTTTAATCCTAGAGGCAAGAGGAAGCCAGTGAAGGGATTGGCAGAGAGGTGCAGCAGATGAAGAGCGACGAGTAAGGAAGATGAGCCTGGCAGAGGCATTCATAATGGATTGTAAAGGAGCTATGCGGCAGGTAGGTAGACCAGAGAGGACGGAGTTGCAGTAGTCGAGGCGGGAAAGGATGAGAGAGTGGATTAAAATCTTGGTTGTATCTTGTGTAAGGAAATGTCTAATTTTAGCAATGTTTTTAAGGTGGAAGTGGCAGGCTTTAGCCAAGGACTGAATGTGAGGAGTGAAGGAAAGATCTGAGTCAAGTGTGACCCCAAGACATCGGGCGTGCTGGGTAATGATGGAATTATCCACAGTTATAGAAATTTTGGGGGTGGAGACAATGGAAGAAGGGGGAAAAATAAGGAGTTCAGTTTTGGAGAGATTTAGCTTAAGGTAGTGAGAGGACATCCAAGATGAGATGTGAGATAGACAGTTAGTGACACGGGTTAGAAAGGAAGGAGGTAGGTCTGGTGCAGAGAGGTAGATTTGAGTGTCATCAGCATACAAATGGTATTGAAACCCATGGGACTTTATTAAGGAACCTAGTGACGACGTGTAGATTGAAAAGAGAAGGGGACCAAGGACAGAGCCTTGAGGTACCCCAACAGAAAGTGGTAACTGGGCAGAGGATGCTCCGGAGAAGGCTACACTAAATTTACGGTTAGTCAGATAGGAAGAGAACCACGAGAGAGCTGTGCCACAGATGCTGAAGGATTGGAGGGTTTGGAGCAGAAGAGGGTGGTCAACAGTGTCAAATGCTGCAGACAGGTCAAGTAGGATAAGCAGAGAGAAGTGGCCTTTGGATTTTGCTGTAAGTAGGTCATTGGTAACCTTGACAATTGATGTCTCTGTAGAGTGATGGGAACGAAATCCAGATTGCAGTGGGTCAAGAAGAGAGTTTAGTGTAAGGAAATGGGATAGACGTGCGTAAACTAGCTTTTCGAGAAGCTTTGAGGCAAGAGGGAGTAGGGAAATAGGGCTTTAGTTGGAAGGTGAGGTTGGATCGAGGGAAGGTTTTTTGAGGATAGGTGTGACCAGTGCATGTTTTAGAGATGAGGGAAATATACCAGTGCTGAGGGAGAAGTTGAAAATGGGGGTGAGGGTAGAAGAGAGGGAGGGGAGTAGCTGTGAGGGGATGGGGTTGAGGGGACAGGTAGTGAGGTGGGAGGACAGTATAAAGGCAGAAATACAGTAGAAATGCATAATCAATAAATGCTACATAAAATGTCAAAGCAAAATCACATAGATTGAATTTAAAATCAGTAGTAGGCTTTTTTTCCCTTAAAAATGTAAAAGTTTTCTTAACTCTGCATCACGTGACAGCCATCAGCCAATCAAAAAATGTGTATTCATAAATTCTGTGAATTCTTGCACATGCTCAGTAGGATCTGGTGCTTCAGAAAGTGTGCCTAAAAGAATATTGTGCTTATTTAGATAATAGACGTAAAATGGTAAGTTGTTTAAAATGGTGTGTTTTATTTGATTCAAAAAAGTTTAGCTTTGACTTTAGTATTCCTTTAACCCCTTAACCTAATGTAACGTAGAGCTACGTCATGCGGTACAAAGCCCACATCATACCGCATAATGTAAATCTACGTCACAGACACATGAAGCTCCAGCCGAGAGCTGCTGTCCCTGAGCTGCAGGCATCTGTCTGCATATGGAAATGAAGCACGGTCGGTGCTCCGGTTCTATGTGAAGACAGATGCCTGATCGTTACAGACAATGACACTGTGTGTTTCACCGTCTGTAATGATCATTTGCTGGTGCCGGCGGGAGGTGTTGGAGGTAAAGCGGGAGGCGTGTGGGCAGCCCAGCAACGGAGGTGAGGGGGATGGGATGCCCCTAAAATGCAGAAAACAAAATCGATGGGAGAGGGAGGGATGGGGCGCTCCACTACAGAAAAATGGTGGAATGGGGGAGTGGAGATGGCCTAACGATCTCTGTGAGGGGGAGAGGGGGAAACACTACACTACAGAAAAAATAAATATATATATATATATATATATATATATATATATAAAGGAAATATATATATATATATATATATATATATATAATAGACAGCTGCCAGTATTAAAGATAGTCACCATTAGTGGGAAGGGGGAGGGTAAGAGAGCTGTTTGGGAAGGATTGGGGAGGTGGGAGGAGTGAGGTGGATCAGTAAATTGCAGGGGGGAAAATAATAATAATAAAGCCCTAAACTGCATACTGGAAGACTTTCAGCCAGTACCTAAGATAGTGGGGATGAGTGGGGGAGAGCTGTTAGGGAGGGATCAGGGGGTGGGAGGTGTCAGGTGGGAGGGTAATCCCTACACTAAAGATAAAATTAACCTTACAAGCTACCTAATTTACCCCTTCACTGACGGGAATAATAGTAAGTGTGGTGCTCAGCTGCAATTAGCTGCATTCTAATTACCAAAAAATAAAGTCATATATATCTGCTGTTTCTGAACAAAATGGATCCCAGAGAAGCTGTTACAACCATTTGTGTCATGATTGCACAAGCAGTATGAAAATAATTTCTGTGAGAAACCCAAACTTTGTGAAAAAGTTACTTTTTTTTTTTTTTATATGATCACACTTGGCAGTGAAATGGTAGCATGAAATATACCAAGGAGAGCGCACGTGTCTTGAGCACTATATGGCAGTAGTGTTTACAATAATGTTTGTTTGAAGCACTATTTGCATATAGATAGTGCTCAAGAAACGTGCACGTGAGTAAATATAGATATGCTCCTCAAGAAAGGATACCAAGAAAAAAAAAGATTACATACTCTATCTGAGTCTGGAAATTTTAAATTTGACTGTCATTTCCCTTTAATTTGTATTCTAATAAAGTGAATTCAAATGGAACATAAAAGTCACTAACCAAAGGGACATAAAACAAGTTGGGATTGAGACAAAATATAATATGTACTTTAATTACTTTACCTGCAAATGTATACTGCAGCGCCCGCCATTAACCCTTTCTTTTAAGTTTCCAAATTGTACAGAGCTAACTCCCCCTACACATTTCCTTCTATTGCTGTATCTATATCTATCATTAATTTGGTAGAATGCAGAAGTGCACAGTTATCTGCTGGAGAATACCTAGAAGCAAATAAGCTGCTGTAAGTTCAGTTACAATACAGTGCATGAGTTTCTGAAGTTAAAGGGACAGTCAACACCAGAATTTTTGTTGTTTAAAAAGATACATAATCCCTTTATTACCCATTCCCCAGTTTTGTATAACCAACACTGTTATATTAATATACTTTTAACCTCTGTGATTATCTTGTATCTAAGGCTCTTCTGACCGCCCCTAATCACATGACTTTTAGTTATTATCTATTGACTTGCAGTTTAGCCAATTAGTGCAGTGTCTGCCACAACTCACGGGCGTGATCACAATGCTATCTATATGGTTTACCTGAACTACTCTCCCCTGCTGTGAAAAGCAAATACAAAAGCATGTGATTAGAGGCGGCCTTCAAGGGCTTAGAAATTATCATATGAGTCTTTCTAGGTTTGCTCTCAACTAGAATACCAAGAAAACAAAGCAAAATTGTTGATAAAAGTAAATTGGAAAGTTGTTTAAAATTACATGCCCGATTTGAAAAATAAAAGTTTTTTTGGGCCTTGACTGTCCCTTTAAACACTGTTCCAATCAGCCAATAGAATGCAAGCTCAATCTGATTGGCTGATTGGATCAGCCAATCGGATTGAACTTGAATCGGATTGGCTGATTGAATCAGCCATTTAGATTTTCTTACCTTAATTCCGATTGGCTGATAGAATCCTATCAGCCAATCGGAATTCGATGGACGCCATCTTGGATGACGTCATTTAAAGGAAACTTCATTCGTCGTTCAGTCGTCGGGCCAGCTGGATGTTCTGTGTCGGAGGGCTGAAGAAAGAAGATTGAAGATGCCGCTTGGAGGAAAACTTCGCCCCGATGGAGTACCTCTTCTTTGCCGCTTGGATGAAGACATCGCCGGGATGGAAGACTTCTTCATTGCTGCTTGGATGAAGACATCGCCGGATGGAAGACTTCTTCTTTGCCGCTTGGATGAAGACATCGCCCGGATTGGATGAAGAGTTTGGCCCGGCTGGGTGAAGACGACTCAAGGTAGGGAGATCTTCTGGGGCTTTGTGTTAGGTTTTTTTAAGGGGGGTTTGGGTGGGTTTAGAGTAGGGGTATGTGGGTGGTGGGTTTTAATGTTGGGGGTGGTATTGTGTTTTTTTTTACAGGCAAAAGAGCTGTTTACTTTGGGGCATGCCCCGCAAAAAGCCCTTTTAAGGGCTGGTAAAAGAGCTGGTTAATTTTTAATTTAGAATAGGGTAGGGCATTTTTTTATTTTGGGGGGCTTTATTATTTTATTATGGGGCTTAGAATAGGTGTAATTAGCTTAAAATTCTTGTAATCTTTTTATTATTATTTTTTTAATTACCCTGGCTGATATTAGCAAATGATCTGCCACTGTTATAATATATACATTTGAGTTTATTTGTTATTATCTGTTGGTTCTGTAAGTACAGAGATGCAGTACCCTTCTGAAGCTTTACTACAAAATATCTGTACTTACAGAACCAACAGATAGATCATAACAAATAAACCGTATATAACAGTGGCAGATCATTTGCTATAGCCAGGGTAATTAAAAAATTAAGAAGCTTTACTGAAAAATATCTCTACCAGCAGATATAACAAATAAAATAACAGCTGAGTGGCAGATTATTTGCTAATAGCATTGAGATAGGCATTCTATGTCCCCCCTACATAATATATAGCCCCCATGTGTCACCCAGCATATAATATATAGCCCCCATCCCCCCTTCATAATATTTTGACCCTTAGTGCTAACCCTGCATAAATATATGCCCCCCATGTGCCCCTCTACATAATATCTGCCCCCCATGCCCCCCTGCACAATGTCTGGCCCCCATATGCCCCCCCTGTATAATATATATGTGTGTAAATGGAGTGGACACATAGTCCTATACAACTGGCCCTTTGAGGCCCTTTGAGGGTGACCAAACTGCTGATGTGGCCCCCAATGAATTTGAGTTTGACACCCCTGGTGTAGTGTTAGGTGTATTTGTAACTTAGGTTAGGATTTATTTTACAGGTAAATTGGTAATTATTTTAACTAGGTAGCTATTAAATAGTTATTAACTATTTAATAGCTATTGTACCTAGTTAAAATAAATACCAAGTTACCTGTAAAATAAATATAAACCCTAAAATAGCTACAATGTAATTATTAATTATATTGTAGCTATCTTAGGGTTTATTTTATAGGTAAGTAGTTAGATTTAAATAGGAATATTTTAATTAATAATATTAATATTAATTAGATTTATTTTAATAAGAATTTAGTTAGGGGTGTTAGAGTTAGATAGGGTTATTATACTTAATATATATATACAAAATATAATAACTATATTAACCCTAATATAATTAGGGTTAATATAGTTAATATATATAATATAATAACTATATTAACCCTAATATAATTAGGGTTAATATAGGTGGCGGCGGTGTAGGGGGATTAGATTAGGGGTTAATGTATTTAATATAGGTGACGGCGGTATAGGGGGATTAGATTAGGGGTTAATACATTTATTATAGGTGGCGGCGTTGTAGGGGGATTTAGATTATAGGCAAAAGAGCTGTTTACTTTGTGACAATGCCCCGCCAAAAGCCCTTTTAAGGGCTGGCAATAGAGCTGTTTACTTTGGGGTAATGCCACGCAAAAAGCCCTTTTCAGGGCTATTTGTAGTGTTAGACTTAGGTTTAGTGGTAGGGATAGTTCAGTTTTTTAGGGGTTAATTAATTTAATATAGGTGGCGGCGGTATAGGGGGATTAGATTAGGGGTTAATTTAATATAGGTGGTGGCGGTATAGGGGGATTAGATTAGGGGTTAATTAATTTAATATAGGTGGCGGCGGTATAGGGGGATTAGATTAGGGGTTAATAATTTTAATATAGCTGGCAGCGGGGTAGGAGCTCACATTAGGGGGTAGGTAATGTAGGTGGCGGCGGTGTAAGGGGCTCACATTAGGGGGTAGGTAATGTAGATGGCGGCGGGGTAGGGCTCACATTAGGGGGTAGGTAATGTAGATGGCGGCGGTGTAGGGGCTCACATTAGGGGGTAGGTAATGTAGATGGCGGCGGGGTAGGGGCTCACATTAGGGGGTAGGTAATGTAGATGGCGGCGGGGTAGGGGCTCACATTAGTGGGTAGGTAATGTAGATGGCGGCGGTGTAGGGGCTCACATTAGGGGGTTATACATTTAATGTAGGTGGCGGCGGGTCCGGGAGCGGCGGTTTAGGGGTTAAATACTTTATTAGGGATTGTGGCGGGGGATCGCAGTTGACAGGTAGATAGACATTGCGCATGCGTTAGGTGTTAGGTTTTATTTTGCAGGTAGTTTAGGGAGTTACGGGGCTCCAATACTCAGCATAAGGCTTACTACGCCTGCAATTTGTGGCGAGGTGAAAATGGAGTAAGATTTCTCCATTTTCGCCACGTAAGTCCTTACGCTGTATATTGGATACCAAACTGCGCTGGTTTGGTATACCTGTCTATGGGCCAAAAAAACTACGGCCGAAGGCAAAAATATACGAGCGTAACTTCTAGCTTACGCCATATATGTGATACCAAACCAGCGCAAAATTTGGCGTCGCCGGCTTTTGCGGGCGACGCTGCATATTGGATTGAGGCCTGGGAGTGTAAATTTATATTGCTGGATATGTGTACATAGCTTTTCTTTAGCTAATACATAGGTATTGAAATGTTGAGTTTAGGTGGAGATACCACAGGCAAAATCAACTATTTCAAATGCCAAAATAAAGGTAACGCTAAAGGTGCTATTTGGAAACAAATTAATTCACTCAAGCAGGTAAATTTGATTAATGGGAACAAATTGAGGGGGGGAAAATGTAGGGTACACTATCTCTTTAAGCAAAATATTGCCTAAAAATGTATTTTATTTTGTTGGCAGTACTGTCTTCTGTGTATTCTGCTGCTCTTCAAAAGCACTCAGGGTATAACTTTCTTAATGGTTCTGGATTGGAAATGTCTACAATTAAAGGGGCAGTATACACCAATTTTTATTTAACTGCATGTGCTAGACACTACTATAAAGAATAATATGCACTGATATTGATATAAAAATCCAGTGTAAAACCTTTTAAAAACTTACTTAGAAGCTCCCAATTTAGCATTGTTTATGAGATAAGCCTGGGACACCAACTGAAAGGGACTGAGAGCAGAACCTCCCCCCTCTCCTGCATATGAAAAGACCCATTATACAAACAGAAGCAGTCTGAAGTCTGTATACATCTAAAACCGTGGGGCTTGGTTAGGAGTTTGAAAATCAGCACAATGTTATTTAAAAATAAGCAAAATTATAAATTTTTACAAAAACACAACCAGGTGGGCTATATAAATAGATCATCTACAAAACATTTCTGCAAAGAAAAATCTAGTGTACAATGTCCCTTTTATTTAAGAGCAGTTTAGGAGCCATTTTCAGGGCTGCACTTTTGGAGAGAGGTAGGAAAAGCTGAACACATCTGTGTCTTCAGCATTTATGAAATAACTCATATTTAACCAGTATAATGTCATCAACTTTAAAGATAAGCTTAGTTTTAGTTAAAGACTTTTATATTTAATTCATAGAAAATAGTTTGTCATTTCCAGGATGCTCTAGGTGAGCAAGATCTAAACCACTAAAGCAGCTCTAATCAGGGTAACAATCTAATTATTGAGAATTAGGCACTACCTACTGCATTGAATATTTCCACCTATTGTTTTCATTCTACAGACTAATGTCTGTTGGTGTTTCCAATGTTTATGCATTGTTTTCTATTTTTAGTGTGTATGGGCAAGCCCTCATCATCCCAAGGAAATTTATCCTGATTTTTCTTTTGTTTGCAGATTAATTTTGATCATATTATTAGTGCGAATCATAGATAAGAAGTCAAACAATACTGTATAATGTATTGCAATTTAACTTTATCTATAGCTAAATAAACTGCATCTTTTGCAAGGTGGTTAATTACATTTTGTGTAACTCTGATCCTATAAGTGGAATAGCAACATGAACTGAACCCTGGGGTGGTAAGAAGCATTAGAATGTTAAGTATCATTAAGCCTGAATTCTGTGTAAATGCAGAAAGCAAATTAGGTTGAGAGAGTATATGAGGAGGTCTTTCATACTAATACAGATAAACACACTGTTTAGCTTTTTATATAAAAATAGAAACAGCTTAATTACAAATCACATGCACATTGCCCACCCAGTTCTTTATTTTCTCATCTATATTTAAAACCTCAAAACTAAATTGTGACAACTGTAAATATGTTTTGAGGCCAGTGGCTCTCTCATGTATTTTACGCTTTATTTTTTTTAAACGGATTCTAAACCAAATTCTTTTTCTTTCATGGTTCAGATAGAACATGCAGTTTTAAGCAACTTTCTAATTTACTCCTATTATTACATTTTCTTTGTTCTCTTGCTATCTTTATTTGAAAAAAGCAGGAATGTAAGGTTAGGAGCTGGCTCATTTTTGGTTCAGCACCTGGGTAGCGCTTGCTGATTGGTGGCTACATTTATCACCAATCAGCAAGCGCTACCCAGGTGCTGAACCAAAAATGGACGTCTCTTTGGCTTACATTCCTGCTTTTTCAAATAAAGATAGCAAGAGAACAAAGAAAAGTTGATAATAGGAGTAAATTAGAAAGTTGCTTAAAATTACATGCTCTATCTGAATCATGAAATAAAAAATTGGGTTTAGTATCCCTTTAACTTTCAGCTTTACAAAATTTGCCATTCTCTAACATTGTTGCAATTCTTAAAAATTCTTATATGTTTTATATCATATCGCTCTGCACCACCCCTATGCTTTCTTTTCATGTTAAGATCTTTGTCTTTGTTGATAAGTTTTATCATGCAAACCCAAGCACCCATTTAATAAACCTGCTTTGAACTGTCAACAAATAAAAGAATTGATAGTGCCGGAGGTTGGTTTCGAAAAAAGAAAATCAAAAAACGATTAAACATGCATACTGTACTGTCAGACTTAAATAAATATTGACACAAAATTCAGAGTTTAGAAAATCTGTCTTGGGTTTATTTGCCATCAGAATCATATAATCGATAAAACTTCATATAGAAGTCATATTAGTTGAACTCTTGTTCCACCTCCTTTTCAGCCTGATCTATATTTAACAATGGGTCCTGTAGTCAGGTAGGTACAAATTGTCTTAAATAGCTGGCCAGTGCAATCACAAAATGGCAACAGACAAATCCACATTGGCCATTGGCTTAATTTCAAATAAAATATTATGCAAAGCATTTTTGCAACTTTTTTTTTTGCCAGAATACTACTTTTTAAAATAAAAATAAAAAATTAATTCAAAAGCAAAAAAAAATTACAAAAATAAAAATTAAGAGAGACAAAATAATATGCAGTATTTTGTATATAATTATAGAAAACAAAAACTAGGTAGCTCTTACAATATTGATAACTAATAAAAACACACAATATGTAAACACATTTGGCTAGATTAGAAGAGGCGCGTTAACTGTTGCATGCAAGCGATATAGGGTATTTGCGAGCGCCGAAAATAGCGAACGCATTACAAGTTGAAAGTAAACGTGAGAGCGCAATCAGATTTTATGCTCGTTGGGTTGCACGACTGAAACCCTAGCTTAAAGAATAGTGTGCTAAAAAACATTCCGCTAAACACAACACAAATACATTGTAAATTACAGTTACACTCATATAAACACTGTCTGATAAAAAAATAGTCATGTAAATATATATTTTTTTAAAGTTATAAGGGTTAAAAACTATATGGTATATGACAAGGTGTTTGACTGCAAAGGGCTATATTGTGTATATATATATATATATATATATATATATATATATATATATACGTACATATACATGTCTAAATGTGTTTGTGTGTGTGTGTGTATATATATATATATATATAGATATAGATATCTATATATATATATATATATGTGTGTGTGTGTGTGTGTGTGTACAGATTTATTTGCGCTTTACTGTATATTTACTGTATATATTTCACATTCCAAATTTCTTCAGTAATGTAATTTGTTTTGTAAATACATATATATATATATATATATATATATACCTTTATATCTACTCCTATATATATATATATATATATATATGTAGGTATAGATATCTATTTAACATTATCATATATATACCTTTATATCTACTCCTATATATATATATATATATATATATATATATATATATATATATATATATGTAGGTATAGATATCTATTTAATATTATCATATATATATATATATACCTTTATATCTACTCCTATATATATATATATATATATATATATATATATATATATATATATATATATATATGTAGGTATAGATATCTATTTAACATTATCATATATATATATATATATATATATATATATCTTTGCACTCTAGCAAAATCCCTAAATAGGTCGCCACTTGTAATTGGGCCCAATATATTTTATAAAATAAACCACAATCTTAAAATTCTGGCGAAATGAGGGAGCAAAAGCTAGGAACCATAAGAAAGAAAAAAGAAAAAAATATAGTGAAAATAAATATATATATATATACCCATGGCATGGGTAACTTGCACATCTGTGACACCGTTAATGCAGAAAGATATGTATACATTTTGGAGCAACATGTGCTGCCATCCAGACGTCGTCTTATCCAGGGACGTTGCTGCATTTTTCAACAGGACAAAGCCAAATCACATTCTGCCAGGATTACAAGTGTATGGTTGCGTAATGTGCGGGTGCTAGCATTGCCTGCCTGCAGTCCTGACCTGTCTCCGATTGAGAATGTGTGGCGTTTTATGAAGTGCTAAATAAGGCAACAAAGGCCCTGCCCAGTTGCGCTGCTGATTAATAAGTGTTATTAAAAGAAAAGGTGATGTGACACAGTGGTAAACAGTCAACTGTACAGTATATATATATATATATATATATATATATATATATATAAAGCCCTTGCCCTATCTTCTTTTCTAACAGCTGAGACCCCATATCTTTGTGCCCTTATAACTTTTTTTGTGCATTTTTTTAAAACTATTTTTACTAGAAATGCTTGTGCAATGCCACCCCTTGCACATTTGTGGCTAATCGGCCGCTAGCAGAGAGTGTCAATCAACCCGATCGTATGCAATCGTGCTGATTGCTGTACGCCGCCTCAGAGATGGTGGATGAGTTAAGGAGCAGCGGTCCTAAGACCGCTGCTTCTTAACTCCTGTTTCCAGCGAGCCTGAAGGAAACAGCAGCATATGGCTGCTTTGGGGGGTTGTTAAATCGGCCCCTAAGGGCTAGATTTATTAAAGCTGAGGCGGACAGGGGCGCATATACGCGCCCCTGTACGCCTCAGCTCGCCTGTGGCGGGGCAAAATTACCCGCAGGTATTCGCCATTGCAC
Source organism: Bombina bombina (assembly GCF_027579735.1). Classification (NCBI taxonomy): domain Eukaryota; kingdom Metazoa; phylum Chordata; class Amphibia; order Anura; family Bombinatoridae; genus Bombina; species Bombina bombina. Next base: position 293,431,124 of record NC_069505.1, on the reverse strand, counting down.
TCGAGCGCAATTTTGCGCTCACGTGCAATCCCGCCCCCTGCCCGCGCACAGCCAATCAAGAGGTGGCGAAGAGGTTAGGGAAGCGGTGGTCTGGTGACCGCTGCTTGATAAATTACGGCGAGCAAGTGCTTATGAGAACTTGCAGCCGTAGGGCTTTAATAAATCTAGCCCTAAGTGTACTTTGTAATGTATTTTTGTGTGTTTTGTGAGACTTTTTTGTTTCACAAAACAGTTAACCAGAGCTTTGAGGACGCGGTTATCATTCTAGCGTAAATCGCAATTTCGCTCATGCTTTCACATTTACTTTAAACTTGGAATACGAATGCTAAACCCGATATGCGCAACCACCCGCAATAAATTCCCTTTTTGCACGTGCATAACTGTTAGTGAGTCACTAGTAAACTGGGCCAAAGTGTTTGCTTAAGCTTAATAGCCCCAAAACAATAAATTAAAAAACAATTGTAATGTATTATCATATTAATTTTGCCTGTTCAACATGCTACAAAATGTTCGCTTGATCTGTGCAGCACCTCAATTATATTTGTTCCTTACTGACCACAGCAAAAGAGATAACATGACTACACCATATATTTTGTATGCATCACTGTTAATATCCCTTCAAATTACTAAAAAAATTAAATAATTGCTTTCTGAATATTTGTATTTTATTTTAAAGGGACAGTCTACACCAGAATTTTTATTGTTTAAAAAGAGATAATCCCTTTATTACCCATTCCCCAGTTTTGCATAACCAACACTGTTCTAATAATACACTTTTTACCTCTGTGATTACCTTGTATCTAAGCCTCTGCAGACTGCCCCTTATTTCAGTTATTTTGACAGACTTGCAGTTTAGCCAATCAGTGCTGACTCCTAGGTAACTCCACAGGCGTGAGCACAATGGTATCTATATTGCACACATGAACTAACACCCTCTAGTTGTGAACATTTTTCAAAATTTATTCAGATAAGAGGCGGTCTTCAAGGACTAAGAAATTAGCATATGAGTCTTTTTAGGTTTAGTTTTCAACTAAGAATACCAAGAGAACAAAGCAAAATTGACGTTAAAAGTAAATTGGAAAGTTGTTTAAAATGACATACCGTATCTTAATCATAAACGTTTAATTCTGACTAGACTGTCCCTTTAACTTGAAATGCACAATATGTATTAATAATTGTAATCTTTTGGTATTCATATAACATCTGTCTATTAACAAGCCCACGATTTAACATCACTTAATCTGGTTTAAAAGAGCCGTTCATACAACACGTGTGTCCTCACAGTTCAGACCTGGTTTTATGTAGTTGACAGATATTGCACTATTTATCAGTACGCTGACCTCTCAACTTTTTAAGAGAACTTCTGCAGAATGATTTGCAAACAAACTGTAAAAATATCATAGGTTTGTACGTGAAAGTGCCATAATTCACTTGGCGCCAGTATATAGCATACTGTACATAACATAAACAAGACATCATTAGAACAAATATTTTTTCCGATTGAGCTGATGGTTTGAATAGATAAGGGGTATATTTATATTTCATTTTTCTTTTTACTTTGCTTATTTAGAATTTGCAGCAAAGAGATATCTGGAAATGAAACATACGGTTATATTTTTTAGTATATATACACTACACTTTAGCATTAGCTGAGGGCGAGTGCTGAGAATATGGTGTTTCAAAATGTATAGATCACACAAATTGCATGAATTGCTCCTAAGCTCTCTGCCATCTCAGAGGTGCTATACCTAATATACCTCGGTCTCATCCCAGATCATTGACAAGTCCCTCTCTTGTGCAATTGCATGAGTTAGATCAGGGGGCAGGGCTTAACAAATTGCTTGTGCAATCTTAAAGGGACATGAAACCCACATTTTTTCTTTCATGATTTTGATAGATGATACAATTTTAAATGTTTCCTATGTACTTCTATTATCAAATTTAATTTGTTCCCTTGTTGTTCTTTGTTAAAGATATATCTAGATAGCTAGCATGCACACCTCTAGAGCACTATATGACAGGAAATAGTGCTGCCACCTAGTGCTCTATCTAATTAATAACATTTTTTGCAAAACTGCTGCAATATAGTACTGCAGACATGTGCGCACTTGTGAACTTATCTTCCTGCTTTTCAACAAAGGATAACAAGAAAACAAAGATAATTTGATAATAGATGTAAATTGGAAAGTTGTTTAAAATTGTAGGCTCTATCTGAATCATTAAAGCAAATTTTGGAGTTTTAAATTCTGTCAGCGGAAGGCGGACGAACAGCATCACTCACTCTTCCTTCTTGTTCATATTATGTTTTGTAGTGTAAAGAGACATTGTACTCAACATTCTCTTTGCTCTTTGTTCCTTGTTCTATATAAGGGGAAAGTAAAAGGTTTGTTTTTGTACTTAGTTAAAACTGCTTTAAAGGGACACTGAACCCAATTTTTTTCTTTTGTGATTCAGATAGAGCATGACATTTTAAGCAACTTTCTAATTTACTCCTATTATCAATTTTTCTTCATTCTCTTGGTATCTTTATTTGAAATGCAAGAATGTAAGTTTAGATGCAGCCTCATTTTTGGGGAACAACCTGGGTTGTCCTTGCTGATTGGTGGATAAATTCATCCACCAATAAAAAAAGTGCTATCCAGAGTACTGAACAAAAAAAAAGCTTAGATAACTTCTTTTTAAAATAAATATAGCAAGAGAACAAAGAAAAATTGATGATAGGAGTAAATTAGAAAGTTGCTTAAAATTGCATGCTCTATCTGAATCATGAAAAAAAACATTTGGGTTCAGTGTCACTTTAAGTAGTGAATTTATCTCTAAAATGATCAATTCTGCATTTTACTTTACTTTCAACCAAAGCAGTGTAAACAGTGGATTGTGCAAATTTAAGAGACATACAAGCCAAATGTGTAATGCACTGTCATGTATTTAAAATTTGACTGGAAGCATTTTCCCAATATGTTTGAGTTTGTAAACATTTGTCTGTCTCCCTATCATATGTTGTTAACCTGTGAGTCTGTTCATATTCATGCATGCCCAGAGTGCCAGTGACTTTATACATGATCTTGCAAAGGTACATTTGTACATTTTTCTTAACCAGATTTATTCAGTACAGATAAGGATTACTATATTAAAAAAGGTGTACCCTGCCTTGGGAAGCAGAGCGTGCAAAATAGGAGAAAGTTTTATTAAACTTGACACATGCTGAATGTAATTGTCCTATTTTTGCAAATTGGTGTAATTTTAAATGACACATTTTGGGTCATCCAGGTGAGGGTGTATAGTATAGTCCATGGGAGCTTACAAACGCTGACATTTTTATATATTTCAAAAGACTTAAAAACCTAAAATGTTATTCTCCATAAAATGTTAGCTTATGCATAGGGCTTGATTTATCAAGCCGTTCGCCGCATTACGACTGCAGGTTCTTACAAGAGAAACTCCAGTCAGTATTTATCAAGCAGCGGTCATCAGACTGCTGCTTCCCTATCCTCTCCATCTCTTAGGTGGAGAATTTAAATCTCTCCGGTCTCGTCCAACCGGGGGGATTGACAGCTTCTGCCTGCGTGTGATTGGCTGGGCGCGGGCAGGGGGCGGTGTTGCACAAGAGCACAAAATAGCGCTCTTGTGCAATGCTGAATTCTGCTAACGGAATTCTGCCCGCTAGAGGCGAGCTGCTGCGGACAGGGGCTCATATGCATGCCGCTGTCGCTTGATAAATGGAGCCCATAGTATAAAGATATTTATTTTCTTCATTTTTACTGCGGTTTGCTTCTAAAACTGTTTTCTCCAATGTCACTGTGCTATGCTACAATATGATTACATGATCAGTACAGGAATTTATATATGTACTTAATTGACTGCAGCAAATTTGATAAACATACTCATATGTCTTTTCAAGGAGTGTGTCCCTGGATTGCAAAACAGTGCATCTTTTACTAACAAAATTATTGTAGTTTTACATCCTTATAAACCATATATTTTGTGTGCAGATGCTGTTCGATGTATTTGTTTTTAAATTCTCTCTCTCTCTCTCAAATTCTCTAAAATCACAATATTTCTCTGACATAAATTCAAATGGTCAAAAATCAAGTGAACTCATTCAAATCCCTCTAAATGTCTAAAATAATTTGCAACACCTATAATATTTTTGTCAGTGGTTTGTCTGAAACAAGATATTACTAATTTAGCTTCTACTAAGAAGTTTTAACGAGGCTTTCCACACCCTAGTGATGCAAGAAGGCAGGACCACCATGGTCAGTAATTAGCTTGTCTTACAGTAGTACTGGGTGTGTATAAAGGAGGAGCTGTTACAATTTTGGCTATTGTTCATTAGCAGTAGCGGGGGGGGGGGGGGGTGTCAACAACAGTTTGCAAAATGCTTTGAGACGTTGCACCCTGTGCAGACTATAGTATAAGCAGCTTGTGGGCTGAGGATATATGATGCAGAGTTTGTAAGATAAGAATACTCATCTGTTGGTGATATTTTTATGCTTAAGTGCATTTCTATCTCCAGACTACATATCTTGGTAGTACAAACAAATCTACTTGTTAAACCAACTAGATTTATAAACGCAATAAAATATCTAAATCCTTGTAATGCCATGTTACTGTGTTTTGTATAAAAACAACTGATAAAATAAAAGTTGTAGGCTACTTTTAGGTTTATAGATTTTATGTTTGTAATATCACTAGAATGATAATGCACATATCATGTAAAAAGGCAGCAAGTTTGTGATTTTTTTTTTTAGTTTTTTTTTAAACTTTTAATTCATTCTAAAATGAAAAGGACAAGACAAAATACAAACATAAAACTCATCTGTTTTATTTTCTTATTTCTGTTAGAGTTATTATATGTAACATTTTAGATTATAGCACTAAACCACATTTAGAGGGACATGAAACGCAAAAAAAAAAAAACAGTGTTGAACCCCAGCAAAGAGAATAAAGCAAAGAGAATAAAGGGACTGTAAAATTGTTTTTATAATAATGTATTTTCAATGACTTGTTATACCAGCTGCAGAGTATAAAATGTATGAGAAATTGCATTTTCAGGTTTATTTATGTATATGAAATAGCTGGTTTTGTGCTTTTAAACCACAGCCTATTACAATGGGTTGAGCTTCAGGTAATATCATATCTCATTATGTTATATAACTTTATAACACAGACTTGCTTCCTTATCTTATATTTGTCTGGAAAATCAAAGCTCAATACTTAGAGAGAACAATGGAAAATTATCATTTTATTACTTAACTATCCTGCACCCCACTGTGAGTGTCATTTCTTCTGCTGGCTGTGTTTACTTAGGCCATTCAATAGCTGAGACTCCAGTATCAAAACTTTCAGTGTAGGTGGGGATACCACAGGCTAAATCAGCTATTTTAAAGGCCAAAATAGGGGTAAAGGAGCTACTTGTAAAAAATGTAATACACTCCAGCAGGTAAAATGGATCATTGGGAACAATGTAAATGGGGGAATTTTTTGGGGTGAACTGTCCCTTTAAACATACAGGTAAAATACCACTTGGGAGCTGTAGAGCACTGCCCCAGCAGCAGAAATTGTTCAACTGGGTCATGTGACTAATGCTGCTCATTGCAGAGTTACTTTCATGCTCTAACGAAAAGAGCATGTCATTTTCCACTATAATGGCGCCCTTTAAAGGAACATAGCACTGTATACATTTTTTTCTATTTTATTTTTTATCAGCTGCATATTATTAAAGGGACATGATACCCAAATGTTAAAGCAGTTGAAAGCGACGTAGCATTGCAGTAAAATGCTGACTAGAAAATATCACCTGAACATCTCTATGTAAAAATGAAAGACGTTTACAGGCGCATGTTAAAATAGCGCTCTACTTGTAATCTAGCCCTTAATTTCCAGTGCATGAATCCATTACCCCCAACACACTTTTAAGGCACACTATATTTGTTTATATATGTTCATTTGGTTTCAAGAAAATTTGGGCACATAGTCCTGCCTAATACAGGGAGAGAATATAGGCTCACAGGCACCTTCTCCAGAAATCCGGTATCAGGAAGGTGGGTGATGTGAGGCAATGTAGTCTCAGGTCTTCAGGAAGAGATACTTGTCAGGTAGGTGGCTGAGGTGCTGGTGACAAGACAGACAGATTAGTGTAGGCAAAAGGATTGAAACAAAGCAGGGAAGTTAATATTATTGGGGGGGGGGGGGCAGGTTTACACAACCTGAGGTGCTAGGGAGGAGGCCAGTTCATAGGTATGGGCAGCAGACACTGAAGTTGCAGAGTGTACAGGAGACTAAGTGAAGCCCAGATAAGAAGCAGAGTTGTAGTTGAGGTGTCCAAGAGAAGGGAGAAACAAAACAGGGAAATATTAGGAACTGAGACTAGGAAGAGGACAAGACCAAGAAGAAGAGTATCAAATGAAGAACTTGAAAAGGTATTTGGCCAACATATTATGGCCTCAGGAACCCAGCATGAGGCCAGCAGCAAATATATGACTAGCAAGAAAGTTTCCATCTTGTTGTCATCATCACCATAGGGTATTGGTTTCCTAAGAGGGAGGCCACACACACACAAAGCCCTATACCTACAGGACAAATGGCAGCAGTGCATTTGGGTGGCAGTTCTAGGGGGCCCCATGCACAGTCATGCATTGGTGTAGAACCTCCAATCCTCAAAATTACTACTTGCCCTGAATATTCGAGGTGGTGCCATGTTTACATAACCCGTGCTTTATGCGCATCAAGAAGAGGGGAAGAAGAGGATTTAAATAAATAATGCTAGAGATTTGTAGCCTCCTATCTGTACCACCTACACACTTTATCTTTACCTTTGTGGTCAACATTTTGCATCTCCCAAATTGTATTATGATCTAGAACCGCCCCTGAGCTCCCTCAGAATCTCTAGTGAATTGCTGGGCAAGATGAGCATCCATACAATTGCTCTTTGCCACTCTAGTAGGTTATTATAGACATATAAGACCCTCTTACCTAATGGGCCCTACTCCCCTTATGCATAAAATATCCATCAGCCTGTGCCATACTTGCTTACATCCGTAGAGCCAGAACTTACTCTGCATTGACCTAAACTCCAGCAGTTATCTGACATAGACTTAAATCATATCTGAACATCTTTTTAGTTCAGCGACAAATTCTTTATTAATGCCTAGAGGTAAGTACAATTTCTTGGCTGACAAGTTATAAAGAAAAGTGAAGCTTTACAAGAAAACCTTTGCTTTCCACTTGTATCCCCAGAGGGCAAATTCATGCTCTGAAATGTCTGTACCTTCCTCTGGAATTCTCATTGTTTTCATAACTGAAAGGATTTTCCTGGTTTTGTACGCTCCAGTCACTCCGAATCACAAAATCTTAAAACTGTCCCATCAGCCATGAACTCAGAGAACATTTAGAAATGAATTTATATGTTATCAAATAACTAATTTGACTAATAAGGGGAAATTGAATTGTTCATTGTGTAAACATCAGGCAGTGAAGAGAACTGCTAGGTAAGGTTTTGTTTTTATTTATTTTTTTGCTCAGAAAAAGCAAAGAAAATAGACTAATGAATCTAGGGAAAAAAAAATAAGTTAATAAATAAATAATAATAAAAAAATCAGTTTGTGTTTCTTTTTTAAATTATTGTATTTATGGGATAGCAGAAGACTTAAAGGGACAGCCTACAATATAATTTTTATTGTTTTAAAAAAATAGATAATCCCTTTATTACCCATTCTCCAACTTTGAATAAGCAACACGTGTATATTTATATAGTTTTTACCTCTGTGATTACCTTGTATCTAAGTCTCTCTTAACAGCTCCCTGATCACATGACTTTTTATTTATTATCTATTGACTTGCATTTTAGAAAATAAGTGCTGTGTTGTGCACAACCCACGGGCATGAGCACAATGTTATCTTCTTTTTTTATTTATTTTTTTGTCATGTCATCACTTATATGGACATACTGTCACGCTGCGCCGCTCTAGCCGTTGCTAGGGGCGCAGCGTCTCCTTCCCTGCTCGTTGTCAGGGGCAGTGTCAGCTCCGGATGTGTGCGGCGCTGACGCTCCGGATGCCGGTTGGAGCTCAGTGGCGTGAAGTTGCGCCTATTTAAATGTTTTTAGAACGATCTGTCACTGCCCAAGTATAGGTGTTACTTTGTGTGCTCCTGGGTGTAACAGATCGTTCTTTCTTGTGCCTAATATCGTTACTGAACCTGCCTGCCTGACTACTCTACCTGCCTTAACCCTTAAACTGCTGGATTAATTACTGTTGCTGAACCTGCCTGTCTGACTACTAAACCTGCCTTAACTCTTACACTGCTGGATTGATCACTGTTGCTGAGCCTGCCTGTCTGACTACTCTACCTGCCTTAACTCTTAAACTGCTGGACTGCTCTACTGTTGCCAAACCCTGCCTGCCTGACCATTCTAGTGGTTTGCCCTTGGACTTCTTTACTGTTGCCAATCACTGCCTGCCTAACTATTCTAGTGGTGTGCCCTTGGACTGCTTTACTGTTGCCAAACCCTGCCTGCCTAACTATTCTAGTGGTTTATCCTTGGACTGCTTTGCTGTTGCCAGACCCTGTCTGCCTGACCATTCTAGTGGTTCATCCTTAAACTGCTCTGCTGTTGCCGCTGGGGACTGTCCTGCCTGTGGTGAGTGGCGCCTTCCTCATCTCACTAACTTTCTGCTCTGGGATATTCCCTATTATTCTGGCTCAATGCCGGGATAACAAGACTACTGGCCGAGTTTGGTCTGAGGAGGATACCACGAGCGTTACACATACTATTTAAAGGCCAAAAAGAGGTCACTTTATTTAAAGCAGCAGCATGAACATCCTTTTATGTGGGCTGGACCCTTTCTAACCCCCACTGGGAGGCCGATTACTCCTGCTGCTTCTCGCTTATATAAATTTTCAAAACCGAATACTACAGTAGTGACATATTTAGTATAGGTGGCATTTTCAGCAGGTAAGGGAAGTTGTTTCAAACAACAAAATAAAGGTAAAGAGCTATTTGTAAACAATTTAATACACTGCAGCAGGTAAAATATATACTTTTGAAAACATTAAAGGGGAGAAAAAGTTACTGTGTAATACCCCTTTAAAGTATTGAAAGATAATGCAAACAATTTTTAAAGAGACTTTGCTGCGTGTAAACATATTAAATGTTTTTCTTTGGGGTAAAACACATGCGTTTTTTTTATCATACTTGGGGAGTTGGGAGCGTTGTCCTTTTGAGCCAGTGGGACATATGTTTTAAAGGATGAGTTGTGCACAAACCTGCACTTCCTGTTAGATTGAATAACAATTTAACATATTTAATAGCTGCTTTTTCACATGCATGATATAAAAACGATTGTTCCTGTTGCTTTAACTGTATCACTTCAATGTTTTAATAGAATAATTACAGACAAATATCATTTTAAGTATCACACAAATTGAATAAATATTAATAAACACAACAGTATTCTGACAATATACTGTAGCTGAAATCACTATGAAAGTTGTACGCAGTTAAAGTACGACCATTAGAATGTGCTGTTATAAAAATGTTTATTACAAAATTAAGAAAAATGTTAGGAATTTGCTAATTGTACGTCATAGTATTATTTTTTTTATTTTAGAAGACTAAAAAAGTAGTTACAAAATCATCTGTGATGTTAAATTTTACATTGATTATTGCGCATGCATGTTCAATGCAAATTATGTTAATTGTTAAAGGAACAGTAAAGTCAAATTTATGTATGTTCAATGCAACTCAGATAACCCTAATAGTAAAATAGTAAAAATAAAGTCACCAAAAGACACCATGGCCTCTAGTTATCAAGGTCTGGCGGACCTGATCCGACAGTGTGGATCAGGTCCGCCAGACCTCGCTGAATACGGAGAGCAATACGCTCGCCGTATTCAGCATTGCACCAGCAGCTCACAAGAGCTGCTGGTGCAACGCCGCCCCCTGCTGACTCGCGGCCAATCGTCCGCCAGCAGGGGGGTGTCAATCAACCCGATCGTATTCGATCGGGTTGATTTCCGGTGATGTGTGTCCGCCTGCTCTGAGCAGGCGGGCAGGTTATGGAGCAGCGGTCTTTGTGACCGCTGCTTCATAACTGCTGTGTCTGGCGAGCCTGCAGGCTCGCCAGAAACACGGGGCATCAAGCTCCATTCGGAGCTTGATACATATGCCCCCATGTATGTTTAATGCATCTCAGGGTATGATAATCCTTATTGGAGTTGAAAAAACCATATAGGCATTCTGTAGGATCCATATATTCAGTTCATGCATTCGGTGCAGTTTGGTCAATGTAAAAGCTTCCTGGAGTGCCTCGCTGTAGTAAATTTAAAAAGATACAAGAAGAGACCAGCGCATCCAATTCACGTGTGGTTTATAATCCTTCTGGTGAAGTTCACTTGGTCTAAACAAACTAAATGTGTTAAGGTCTTTTGTGCTACAGGCTCACGTAGTTAGTGGAGTAGGATTAAATCCCTCTGTCTAGATGCCGAAACAGCTGAGCGCCTTGGCTGTCTTTCGAAAGGAGTAACTTATCTTCTTTCCCCAAACATTATCAGACTTATGCCCTAGGAGATAATTATGAATCTAATCTATTATCTAATCTATTTTTTTATTATGTTAGTACAATAGCGTATGCGCTATGTTTATTGTTTACTTGAATGGGATGCGCTGGTCTCTTCTCGTATCTTTTTATGATTCAGATGGAGCATGAAATTTTAAACAACTTTCCAATTTACTACTTTTATCTAATTTCCTTTGTTTTCAAGGCATCCTTCGTTGAAAAGAATACCTAGGTAGGATCAGGAGTACCAATGAACTATTGCAGCTAGTTGCTGATAAGTGGCTCCACATTTGTCTCGTCATTGGCTCTCCCAATGTGTTTAGCTAGCTCCCAGTAATGCATTGTTGCTCCTTCAAGAAAGGATACCAAGAGAATGAAGCAATAATACATTATAGCATGTTATTATTGCACAATTACTGTATGTTCCTTTAATTTTTTTCATTGGCAATCATCATTTTCTCATCATTATTGCTCTGTAACTAACAACAACTTTTTAAACTGTTGGTCTATTTTATTCTTTTAAAGACCTTCATATGTTAAAAATAAATGTCTTGCATAGCCTAACAAATGATCCTTTATGAGAATCAGAACATTAACTGAGAATCAGAACATTAACTGATTGGCTTTTTTTCATTTAATCATATGTCTGAATCATGAATTTCTCCAACATAGGTGTGTCCGGTCCACGGCGTCATCCTTACTTGTGGGATATTCTCTTCCCCAACAGGAAATGGCAAAGAGCCCAGCAAAGCTGGTCACATGATCCCTCCTAGGCTCCGCCTACCCCAGTCATTCTCTTTGCCGTTGTACAGGCAACATCTCCACGGAGATGGCTTAGAGTTTTTTAGTGTTTAACTGTAGTTTTTATTATTCAATCAAGAGTTTGTTATTTTGAAATAGTGCTGGTATGTACTATTTACTCAGAAACAGAAAAGAGATGAAGATTTCTGTTTGTATGAGGAAAATGATTTTAGCAACCGTCACTAAAATCCATGGCTGTTCCACACAGGACTGTTGAGAGCAATTAACTTCAGTTGGGGGAACAGTGTGCAGTCTCTTGCTGCTTGAGGTATGACACATTCTAACAAGACGATGTAATGCTGGAAGCTGTCATTTTCCCTATGGGATCCGGTAAGCCATGTTTATTACGATCGTAAATAAGGGCTTCACAAGGGCTTATTAAGACTGTAGACTTTTTCTGGGCTAAATCGATTCATTATTAACACATATTTAGCCTTGAGGAATCATTTTATCTGGGTATTTTGATATAATAATATCGGCAGGCACTGTATTAGACACCTTATTCTTTAGGGGCTTTCCCAAAGCATAAGCAGAGCCTCATTTTCGCGCCGGTGTTGCGCACTTGTTTTTGAGAGGCATGGCATGCAGTCGCATGTGAGAGGAGCTCTGATACTTAGAAAAGACTTTCTGAAGGCGTCATTTGGTATCGTATTCCCCTTTGGGCTTGGTTGGGTCTCAGCAAAGCAGATACCAGGGACTGTAAAGGGGTTAAAGTTCAAAACGGCTCCGGTTCCGTTATTTTAAGGGTTAAAGCTTCCAAATTTGGTGTGCAATACTTTTAAGGCTTTAAGACACTGTGGTGAAAATTTGGTGAATTTTGAACAATTCCTTCATGTTTTTTCGCAATTGCAGTAATAAAGTGTGTTCAGTTTAAAATTTAAAGTGACAGTAACGGTTTTATTTTAAAACGTTTTTTGTACTTTGTTATCAAGTTTATGCCTGTTTAACATGTCTGAACTACCAGATAGACTGTGTTCTGAATGTGGGGAAGCCAGAATTCCTATTCATTTAAATAAATGTGATTTATGTGATAATGACAATGATGCCCAAGATGATTCCTCAAGTGAGGGGAGTAAGCATGGTACTGCATCATTCCCTCCTTCGTCTACACGAGTCTTGCCCACTCAGGAGGCCCCTAGTACATCTAGCGCGCCAATACTCCTTACTATGCAACAATTAACGGCTGTAATGGATAATTCTGTCAAAAACATTTTAGCCAAAATGAACACTTATCAGCGTAAGCGCGGCTGCTCTGTTTTAGATACTGAAGAGCATGACGACACTGATAATAATATTTCTGAAGGGCCCCTAACCCAGTCTGATGGGGCCAGGGAGGTTTTGTCTGAGGGAGAAATTACTGATTCAGGGAACATTTCTCAACAGGCTGAACCTGATGTGATTGCATTTAAATTTAAGTTGGAACATCTCCGCATTCTGCTTAAGGAGGTATTATCCACTCTGGATGATTGTGACAAGTTGGTCATCCCAGAGAAACTATGTAAAATGGACAAGTTCCTAGAGGTGCCGGGGCTCCCAGAAGCTTTTCCTATACCCAAGCGGGTGGCGGACATTGTTAATAAAGAATGGGAAAGGCCCGGTATTCCTTTCGTCCCTCCCCCCATATTTAAAAAATTGTTTCCTATGGTCGACCCCAGAAAGGACTTATGGCAGACAGTCCCCAAGGTCGAGGGAGCGGTTTCCACTTTAAACAAACGCACCACTATACCCATAGAGGATAGTTGTGCTTTCAAAGATCCTATGGATAAAAAATTAGAAGGTTTGCTTAAAAAGATGTTTGTTCAGCAAGGTTACCTTCTACAACCAATTTCATGCATTGTCCCTGTCGCTACAGCCGCATGTTTCTGGTTCGATGATCTGATAAAGGCGGTCGATAGTGATTCTCCTCCTTTTGAGGAGATTATGGACAGAATCAATGCTCTCAAATTGGCTAATTCTTTCACCCTAGACGCCACTTTGCAATTGGCTAGGTTAGCGGCTAAGAATTCTGGGTTTGCTATTGTGGCGCGCAGAGCGCTTTGGTTGAAATCTTGGTCGGCTGATGCGTCTTCCAAGAACAAGCTACTTAACATTCCTTTCAAGGGGAAAACGCTGTTTGGCCCTGACTTGAAAGAGATTATCTCTGATATCACTGGGGGTAAGGGCCACGCCCTTCCTCAGGATCGGCCTTTCAAGGCAAAAAATAAACCTAATTTTCGTCCCTTTCGTAGAAACGGACCAGCCCAAGGTGCTACGTCCTCTAAGCAAGAGGGTAATACTTCTCAAGCCAAGCCAGCTTGGAGACCAATGCAAGGCTGGAACAAGGGAAAGCAGGCCAAGAAACCTGCCACTGCTACCAAGACAGCATGAAATGTTGGCCCCCGATCCGGGACCGGATCTGGTGGGGGGCAGACTCTCTCTCTTCGCTCAGGCTTGGGCAAGAGATGTTCTGGATCCTTGGGCGCTAGAAATAGTCTCCCAAGGTTATCTTCTGGAATTCAAGGGACTTCCCCCAAGGGGGAGGTTCCACAGGTCTCAGTTGTCTTCAGACCACATAAAAAGACAGGCATTCTTACATTGTGTAGAAGACCTGTTAAAAATGGGAGTGATTCATCCTGTTCCATTAAGAGAACAAGGGATGGGGTTCTACTCCAATCTGTTCATAGTTCCCAAAAAAGAGGGAACGTTCAGACCAATCTTAGATCTCAAGATCTTAAACAAGTTTCTCAAGGTTCCATCGTTCAAGATGGAAACCATTCGAACTATTCTTCCTTCCATCCAGGAAGGTCAATTCATGACCACGGTGGATTTAAAGGATGCGTATCTACATATTCCTATCCACAAGGAACATCATCGGTTCCTAAGGTTCGCATTCCTGGACAAACATTACCAGTTCGTGGCGCTTCCTTTCGGATTAGCCACTGCTCCAAGGATTTTCACAAAGGTACTAGGGTCCCTTCTAGCTGTGCTAAGACCAAGGGGCATTGCTGTAGTACCTTACTTGGACGACATTCTGATTCAAGCGTCGTCCCTTCCTCAAGCAAAGGCTCACACGGACATTGTCCTGGCCTTTCTCAGATCTCACGGATGGAAAGTGAACGTGGAAAAGAGTTCTCTATCCCCGTCAACAAGGGTTCCCTTCTTGGGAACAATAATAGACTCCTTAGAAATGAGGATTTTTCTGACAGAGGCCAGAAAAACAAAACTTCTAGACTCTTGTCGGATACTTCATTCCGTTCCTCTTCCTTCCATAGCTCAGTGCATGGAAGTGATCGGGTTGATGGTAGCGGCAATGGACATAGTTCCTTTTGCGCGCATTCATCTAAGACCATTACAACTGTGCATGCTCAGTCAGTGGAATGGGGACTATACAGACTTGTCTCCGAAGATACAAGTAAATCAGAGGACCAGAGACTCACTCCGTTGGTGGCTGTCCCTGGACAACCTGTCACAAGGGATGACATTCCGCAGACCAGAGTGGGTCATTGTCACGACCGACGCCAGTCTGATGGGCTGGGGCGCGGTCTGGGGATCCCTGAAAGCTCAGGGTCTTTGGTCTCGGGAAGAATCTCTTCTACCGATAAATATTCTGGAACTGAGAGCGATATTCAATGCTCTCAAGGCTTGGCCTCAGCTAGCGAGGGCCAAGTTCATACGGTCTCAATCAGACAACATGACAACTGTTGCGTACATCAACCATCAGGGGGGAACAAGGAGTTCCCTAGCGATGGAAGAAGTGACCAAAATCATTCTATGGGCGGAGTCTCACTCCTGCCACCTGTCTGCTATCCACATCCCAGGAGTGGAAAATTGGGAAGCGGATTTTCTGAGTCGTCAGACACTGCATCCGGGGGAGTGGGAACTCCATCCGGAAATCTTTGCCCAAGTCACTCAGCTGTGGGGCATTCCAGACATGGATCTGATGGCCTCTCGTCAGAACTTCAAAGTTCCTTGCTACGGGTCCAGATCCAGGGATCCCAAGGCGGCTCTAGTGGATGCACTAGTAGCACCTTGGACCTTCAAACTAGCTTATGTCTTCCCGCCGTTTCCTCTCATCCCCAGGCTGGTAGCCAGGATCAATCAGGAGAGGGCGTCGGTGATCTTGATAGCTCCTGCGTGGCCACGCAGGACTTGGTATGCAGATCTGGTGAATATGTCATCGGCTCCACCTTGGAAGCTACCTTTGAGACGAGACCTTCTTGTTCAGGGTCCGTTCGAACATCCGAATCTGGTTTCACTCCAGCTGACTGCTTGGAGATTGAACGCTTGATTTTATCGAAGCGAGGGTTCTCAGATTCTGTTATCGATACTCTTGTTCAGGCCAGAAAGCCTGTAACTAGAAAGATTTACCACAAAATTTGGAAAAAATATATCTGTTGGTGTGAATCTAAAGGATTCCCTTGGGACAAGGTTAAGATTCCTAGGATTCTATCCTTCCTTCAAGAAGGATTGGAAAAAGGATTATCTGCAAGTTCCCTGAAGGGACAGATTTCTGCCTTGTCGGTGTTACTTCACAAAAAACTGGCTGCTGTGCCAGATGTTCAAGCCTTTGTTCAGGCTCTGGTTAGAATTAAGCCTGTTTACAAACCTTTGACTCCTCCTTGGAGTCTCAATTTAGTTCTTTCAGTTCTTCAGGGGGTTCCGTTTGAACCCTTGCATTCCGTTGATATTAAGTTATTATCTTGGAAAGTGTTGTTTTTAGTTGCAATTTCTTCTGCCAGAAGAGTTTCGGAATTATCTGCTCTGCAGTGTTCTCCTCCTTATCTGGTGTTCCATGCAGATAAGGTGGTTTTACGTACTAAACCTGGTTTTCTTCCAAAAGTTGTTTCTAACAAAAACATTAACCAGGAGATTATCGTACCTTCTCTGTGTCCGAAACCAGTTTCAAAGAAGGAACGTTTGTTGCACAATTTGGATGTTGTTCGCGCTCTAAAATTCTATTTAGATGCTACAAAGGATTTTAGACAAACATCTTCCTTGTTTGTTGTTTATTCCGGTAAAAGGAGAGGTCAAAAAGCAACTTCTACCTCTCTCTCTTTTTGGATTAAAAGCATCATCAGATTGGCTTACGAGACTGCCGGACGGCAGCCTCCCGAAAGAATCACAGCTCATTCCACTAGGGCTGTGGCTTCCACATGGGCCTTCAAGAACGAGGCTTCTGTTGATCAGATATGTAGGGCAGCGACTTGGTCTTCACTGCACACTTTTACCAAATTTTACAAGTTTGATACTTTTGCTTCTTCTGAGGCTATTTTTGGGAGAAAGGTTTTGCAAGCCGTGGTGCCTTCCATTTAGGTGACCTGATTTGCTCCCTCCCTTCATCCGTGTCCTAAAGCTTTGGTATTGGTTCCCACAAGTAAGGATGACGCCGTGGACCGGACACACCTATGTTGGAGAAAACAGAATTTATGTTTACCTGATAAATTACTTTCTCCAACGGTGTGTCCGGTCCACGGCCCGCCCTGGTTTTTTTAATCAGGTCTGATAATTTATTTTCTTTAACTACAGTCACCACGGTACCATATGGTTTCTCCTATGCAAATATTCCTCCTTAACGTCGGTCGAATGACTGGGGTAGGCGGAGCCTAGGAGGGATCATGTGACCAGCTTTGCTGGGCTCTTTGCCATTTCCTGTTGGGGAAGAGAATATCCCACAAGTAAGGATGACGCCGTGGACCGGACACACCGTTGGAGAAAGTAATTTATCAGGTAAACATAAATTCTGTTTTCTATCAGGCCAGATTCCATAGACACCAAGCTACTGTGTCATAACCATATGTTAAAGTGTCTGCTAATATTATGTTCCTAAGATTGTGAAATACACTTTGTCCATATATGCTAACAAAATATTACAAAAAAATGCATAATAATTCATTAAACAATATATTACTGCGTAATTTCATTTAAAGGGACAGTCAAGTATAAATTAAACTTTCATTATTCAGATAGGACTTTTCATTTTAATTGACTTTCCAATTTACTTTTATCATCAAATTTGCTTTTTTCTCTTGGTATTCTTAGTTTAAACTAAACCTAGGTAGGCTCATATGCTAATTTCTAAGCCTTTGAGGGCTGCCTCTTATCACATTCTTTTTAAATCTCTTTTCAACACAAAGAGACAGAAAGTACACGTGGGCCATATAGATAACACTGTGTTCAGGCACAGGGGGTTATTTAAGATCTAGCACAAAGCAATGCTAAATTTAAGACAATAGATAATAAACACAGTCATGTGATCAGGGGGCTGGAAGAAGGTTCCTAGATACAAGGTAATTACAGAGGTAAAAAGTACATTAATATAACTGTTGGTTATGCAAAACTGGGGAATGAGTAATAAAGGGATTATCTATCTTTTAAAACAATAACAATTCTATGGTTGACTGTCCCTTTAAATATGAAGACTGACTTTGTTCACTAATAAACCATGTCTTACACAAGACTTTGCACTAATACATAAAAAAAAAAAAAAAAAACATTTTTGCATTGAAAAATAAATAGCTTTAATTTTAAAATAAAAGTTTTACTCAAATTACTAATAAATACGGTATATTATATCACAAAGGGCATTTGAATGTTTAAAAAAAAGAAGATCCGGGCAGAGTCAATTACCATTGATTTTTCTGATCCTGAAGTTAAAGCCTTGTTTTTCATTTAAACTCAAAGACCTTTAATGAAGACAAACTATCACTTGAGTTTCACAACAAATCAGTATGAGCCGAATTCTCTAAAGCTCAGACGAGATTTTCTAAAAAGAACCGTCAGTTCTACAACATCCTTCATGGAACTCTCAAAAGACAAATGTTATCGTGCTAGCTGTAACTAAAACTCTTCGCTCTGGTGAGATGATCTAATACTTCTCGTCAATACTGTGAGGTCCCTCAAAGACTTTTAAAAAGGCAATTTTTTTCTTGAGAGTTGTTATCTCTCTATGTGGAGTTCTGGATGCAAAACAATGCTCAAAAAAGCCCCCAAGGATTTGGCGAGTTTTCTCTCCATACTGGCGAGTTTTTGATCTTTATGCCCTAGGGGACGTAACGTAGCCTGCATTATAGTGCTTGTTAATATTAGCAATTTAAAAAGTGTATTGAAAGTGCCATGTAAAAATTAAAGTATGCATTAAAAATCACATTAATAATACGCATTGAAGTTTGTTTTAGAAATAATTTTGCCATAATATTCCTATTTAACATATGCAGGCATATGACCATTAGATATCTATGTATTTCTTTCATACCTCAAGCTTTTGGCTGGTGGGCAGTTCTTCCTTCTATGCAGTTTTTAGCTTCTTCCTCTTTACCGCAACTTCATGATTATCAACATATTAACCGACATCCCTAATCTGTTATACTTGAAGTGTGGAAGGAAAGCGCACGTCGGCCAGGTTGCTGCATTGTGCTGCTTGGAATCACCTCGACTTAGAGGTTGTAAACTATTAAACTGGATTTATAGACTAGATATCTGCTTTTCTCTTTTATGTGTAATTGTATTTCTTGTATGTGTTTTGTATAAATACTATTTCAAAAATAAATAAATAGCAGCCTTATTAACCTTTTAACGCCGTTATGCCGTTCTATTTCGTCATATTTACACTGGGCTTTAAAGCCGTTATGACGGAATAGAACGTCATAACAAACGGCTGTCCTGAAGCCTTCTGTGCTTCAAGGACTTGATCGCGGTCTGGAGGGCGTTCCTAGGGTTGTAGGGACGCCCCCCCAGATGCGATCCAAGAATTGAAATCTCGCGATGGTATGCACGATCGCGTAGTTTCAACTTGTCACATACTAATAAGCAGGAATCCCACTTCTCTTTATGGATGAGCAGTAATACTCCTTACATGTGCATATACATATATATATATATATTTATTGTGAGGAGTGTTACTGGTCACCAATATTGCAGTGGGAGTGTGTGTGTATATATATATATATTTATTTATTTTATTATTAGTTTTTAATTTATTTTACAAAAGGAAAAAATAACTGTATTAATTGCTTTCTTTAATATGCCTAGCCGTGTTTAGTTAAGGCTCTCTACCATTGGTGGCAATCTCTCTTCTTGTACTGCAGCAACCTACCCTTTAATTTCCTACAAACCAGTGTGGTTATATTAACAGAACAAATTACCACCAAAGAGGTTTAAGCATTAGATGGTGAACTATAATATTCTGTTAAATGTTCTCAATTTTTTAAAAGGGATATTTTTTTTTATTATTATTATTATATCATCAAAAGAGGGCACATATTTTGGCTTTTTTTAAAAGATTTTCCTTTAATAAGATATTTATTTATTGTTTATTTTTATGCTTCTCAGATCCATCTGTGTACACTAATAAAGCAGACGAACATCTGCTTATCAGCCAGTGACCAATCAGTCCTTAGGGTCCCAGTTGCACTTCCTGTTCGCTTTGAATAAAGATAAATAACCTTTTTTTCTCATGCAAATAAAATATGTTTAACATTATTATTTACTGCTCTTTTATAAATATGATATACATTAGGTTTTTCTGTCCAGTTAAACAGTGAAACTGCTTTTTCTGTGTGGATATTGAGTATATTTAAAAAGGCCTTTTCAATTTATCCAACCTGAATTCTGTTAGACCCTAAATATTCTATCAAAAATACTAAGTAATACAGCAATTCAGACACCTTATGCCCTCATCTCCTGCCACTAAAACTGTATTAAGTTTTCTGCATATCGTTAGTAACTCCTGTCTCTAGCAGATGAGTACCTCTGAGTCACCCCACAATGATTACCATATCCATGTCTGAGTCGCCTTTGCATATTAAACTTTCATGCACATTTAAACAACTTTCCAATTTACTTTTATCATCAAAATTGTTTTGTTCTCTTAATATTCTTTGTTGAAGGCTAAACCTATGTAGTCTCATAGGCTTATTTCTAAGCCTTTGAAAGCAGCCTCTTATCTCAGTTTTATTAGGTTTCAAAGCTAGACAGTGCTAGTTCATGTGTGCCATATAAATGACATTGTGCTTACTTTTGTGGAGTTATTTATGAGTAAGCCCTGATTGGCTAAAATGCATGTTTGTCAAAAGAACTGAAATAAGGGGGCAGTCTGCAGAGGCTTAGATAGACGGTTATCACAGAGGTAAAAAGTGCATTAATACAACTGTGTTGGTTATGCAAAACTGGGTAATAACGGAATTATCTTTCTTTTTAAACAATAACATTTTTTAAAGTAGATTGTCCCTTTAAGCAGCTTTTTTTTTTAATAAATACACTTTGTATTGCAATGACTTAAAGGGACGCTGTACTTCAAAATTGTACCCATCTCTGTCATTCATATGAAAGAAAAACAGCATCTAGACATGCTCAATAATTTATTTTTGCATGGATGACATTAAGAAAAACATTTTTTTTTTTTAAGTTTATACTTCAAGTAATAAATCTGTATTAGCTGTGTACGATCTTGTTTGCAATCCTCAGTTCCTGTTAGGCACTTTCTACTAATGCTTATTGGCTACATCCTATCTGATTCAATTTATTTTTAATGCCTGGGTACCATAGGGTTAACTTAAAAAATAAAATATAACTTTTTTTTAAATTAACAAATAAAAAAGAGGAACATGACCGTGACCTCTTGACCTACCTTAGGATCACAACTATCTCTAAATACCTATGTATGACCCTGCTTTTATGACGTAATATCTGTTACCTTTGCTTACTATCTGAATTACTGTGTATGATCTTGCCTGAGCTTATTGTATACTTCTGCAAGTTTAGCATTGTATAACCAGTATACCTCTGTATTACCTTGCTTTGCTTGCTGAACTATGCTCTTAGCAATCTATGATAATTTAGCTCCAGCTTTGCAGTACCATTTGTTCCAGCTTCCTTGTTTGCCATTTTCTGAAGTGAGTTTATCTAATCGGATATCTCCAGCCTTGCTCCAGCGCTTCTGTTTGCCATTTACTGGAGTGATCTCATGTAATCTGCTTCTCCAGCATAATTATTCTTTAACCAGCTAGTATTTAGTATCTGGCTGACATACATTCGTTTGCTTTCTGTATCTATTGCTACTGGCATTTTTCACTGTATATTTAGGTCTAGTCTCTTTCACTACTTAGGCAGTGGGTCCAATATCAACAATATGCAAGTGCATTGCTAAAACATGGCTTGTAAACTGACGGCAGAAAACTAAAGAAATTCTAACTTATAACACCTTTATATTACTAGGTTCTGTTTAACCCTCCTTAGTTATTCTAGTAAGCTGACCACGCAGTGTTACTCTGAGATTCGGTAAGAAACCAGTCTGAACCTTGACATAACCACAAGTTGTGAGTTTAATCCAGCGTAAAAGAATGGACTTCATATATTCTATGATACAATCATTGTTTACTGTAGATTTACTATGGCAATATTAAGGATGAAAGGCTGCTGGCTTTGCACCCAGAATTCCAGGGAGAATATGTAGCAGGAATTAAATACCCTTGCCAATAACAGAGCAGAGTTAAATTGTCACTTGTCCTAAAAAGTATTTTTAAATAAAAATTGCTTGTGAACCTTAGTGGCTCAGTGAATAAAGGTAAAATTCCTTTAACACCATGGATGCCAGAGAAGGCTGCAGCAAGCACACAGTGGCGGCCAATATATTAAAGGGACGGTCAACACTAGAATTTTTGTTGTTTAAAAAGAAAGATAATCCCTTTATTACCCATTCTCCAGTTTGCATAACCAACACTGTTATAAAAAAAAAAATACTTTTTACCTCTGTGATTACCTTGTATCTAAGCCTCTGCAAACTGCCCCCTTATTTCAGTTCTTTTGACAGACTTGCATTTTAGCCAATCAGTGCTCAGTCCAGGGTAACTTCACATGCATGAGCTCAATGTTATCTGTATGAAACACATGAACTAATGCCTTCTAGTAGTCAAAATGCATTCAGATTAGAGGCGGTCCTCAAGGTCTAAGAAATAAGCATGTGAACCTCCTAGAATTAGCTTTCAACTAAGAAACCCAAGAGAACAAAGCAAAATTGGTGATAAAAGTAATTTGGAAAGTTGTTTAAAATTACATTCCCTATTTAAATCATGAAAGTTTTTTTTTGTACTTGACTGTCCCTTTAATGTAAAATGTCCTCCCCTTTAAAGGGACAGTAAACACTGTGTAATTACAATACATTTCTGTTGTGCCGATATAGAATAGCATATCAGCCATGTCTAAACATTTAAAAAACAAATTAACATCCTTTTTACTACAATTATTTTTCAATAGTTACGCTTCACCCACGCTTTGCCTTATTTGGAAGAGCCAATCTGAAACTTATGGTTTCTAACTGAATACATGGGTGAGCCAATCACAATCTGTATATAAATGCAGTCACCAATCAACAGCTAGAACCTAGGTTCTCTGCTGCTCCTGAACTTGCCTAGATAAACTTTTCAGCAAAGGATAACAAGAGAAGGAAGCAAATTAAATAAAAGAAGTAAATTAGAAAGTTGTTTGGAATTGTATTTTCTATCTGAATCATGATAGAAAATATTTGGGTTTCATGTCCCTTTAAGAGAACTAATCAGCAGGTTTCAGTTTTAGAAATGTCTCAAAATCTCTTAATATTTGTATTTGTAAAGTCAGGCTGGGTGCAGTTTACAAGCTCTTTCCTGCCTTCCCTCCTTTGCTTATCTGTGAACTGGCACCATCTAAGCCCCAACTATAAATACTCAGCCACACCCATTAATTACAGAGCGCTTTACCATACACACAAACCACTCATGGGACACTTAGCTCTTTCTCCCTAAATGATTTCTCTGGGATCTTTTATTTATTTTGCTTATGCAAATGACTCTGCACTGCGCTCTAATGCGGGACTGTCCCGCTGAACAAGGGCAGAAGCATTTCCAGCTTTGTCCCGTTTCGGTAATGTGCTTGTCTTTATTTTTCACACTTAGCCCTCACACTTTTCACACCAGGCCATCAAGACATCACACTCAGCCTTCTTGCCCTGGGCACACAAGTTAAATGCTGGGTGATTTGTAACAGATAGGGTATACTGCTTAAACATTAGCAACACACTATTGCAGCCATAATGCCACACCTATGCTGCTATGGGTGATTGAAGGAGCAGTAAATACAGTAGATTTGCATAATCAACAAATGCATGATAAAAAGACAATGTAATAACACTTAGGGGCCAATTTAACAAATGTTGTATGCACATGATGCGCTGTAGCGGATTATGTCCGCCCAACATCGCTAAATGCAGACAGCAAGCACTGTCGGCATTTATCATTGCACAAGCATTTCTGGTGAAATGCTTGTGCAATGCTGCCCCCTGCACATTCGCAGCCAATCAGCCACTAGCAGGGGGTGTCAATCATCTTGATCGTATCTAATTGGGATGATTGCAGTCCGCCACCTCAGAGGTGGCGAACAAGTTAAGGAGCAGCCGTCTTAAGACTGCAGCCGTCTTAAAACTGCAGCTTCTTAACTTACATTTTGTGCGTGGAATAAGCAGCATCCACTGCTTCATAAATATACCCCCAAGTCTGAACTTAAAATGAACAGTAGATTTTTTTCAGACAAATGTATCATGTGACAGCTACCAGCCAATCACAAATACATATATGTATAGTCTGTTAATTCTTGCACATGCTCAGTACGAGCTGGTGACTCAAAAAGTGTAAATATAGTAAGACTCTGCACATTTTGTTAATGGAAGTAAATTGGAAAGTTGGTTAAAATTGCATGTGCTTTCTGAATCAGGAATGTTTATTTTTTACTTGAGTGTCCATTTAAATAACTGGTCTTAAAAACATTGATGTGAGTACTGCAATCTAACTATGGGGTCAATATATCAAAGGCTTCCCAAGCCTTTCGACCACCTACAACTGCAAGTTCTCGCAAGAGAACCTGCACGCCGTAATTTAACAGGCAGCGGTCATCAGACCGCTGCTTTCCTAACCTTCCGCCACCTCTAAGGGGGTGAATTTCAATCTCCCCGGACTATTTCAATCTCCCCGGAGAGATTAACAGCTCCTGCCCGCATGTGATTGGCTGCGCAAGCTTTTTTCTTTCTTTTTTTTTTAGAAACAAGATATATATTTTTTAGGAACTTAGCTCATATTTTACCTTAGGTCAATTAACCATTAATTTACTAAAGAGCACATTATATCTTCTTTGATTGTGTCAGTCAAAAAAAATGTTTATGAGTTGCTACACATACTGAAAACATTTAAGTGTAAATATTAGACACTTGGGGCCTGATTATCTAAAGGTCTCTGGACTGGTGAGATTCTATAAGAATCTAAAAGACTATAAGACATCTATTTGATGATTTGAGCAAAAGGACAAATCAGAATTGGTCATTGGTGAAGTTATTAAATTGTATGCAAGTGGGATGTATTCCATTAAATTGGTATATAACATGCTAAATAGACATCATGGAGATGTGCATAGAAATCTACTGTTACAAAAATGGAATAAAGTCATAGGTGATGTCTCCAGGGAATATATCATAAAAAGTGGAAAAATGTTAGTGGAAAAAGCAGGGTTATCTATACCTTGGAGGGAATCCCACTTTAAATGAATAAATATGAGCTATTAAACACCATACAGATTAAGTAAATGATCTGGAACGTTGGAGGTATGTTTTAAATGTAATTCAGAGCATGCTGATTTACTACATTGCTTTTAGCTTTCAACAAAGAATACCAAGAGTACAAAGCACATTTGATGATAAAAGTAAATTGGAAAGTTCTTTGAAACTGCATGCCCTATCTGAATCATGAAAGTTTAATTTTCACTAGACTGTCCCTTTAATGCTGGTATATGCTAATTTAATGCTGGTATATGCTAAATTAATGCTGTTAAATGCTAATTTAATACTGGTACATGCTAATTTAATGCTGGTATATGCTAAATTAATGCTGTTACATGCTAATTTTAATACTGGTACATGCTAATTTAATGCTGGTATATGCTAAATTAATGCTCTTACATGCTAATTTAATGCTGGTACATGCTAATTTAATGCTGTTATATGCTAATTTAATGCTGGTATATGCCACTTTAATACTGGTACATACTAATTTAATACTGCTAATGCTAATTTAATACTGGTACATCCTAATTTAATGCTGGTACATGCTAATTTAATACTGATAATGCTAATTTAATACTGGTACATCCTAATTTAATGCTGGTACATGCTAATTTAATACTGATAATGCTAATTTAATACTGGTACATCCTAATTTAATGCTGGTACATGCTAATTTAATACTGGTACATGCTAATTTAATGCTGGTTTATGCTAATTTAATACTGGTACATGCTAATTTAATGCTGGTATATGCTAATGTAATGCTGGTATATGCTAATTTAATGCTGGTAAATGCTAATTTAATGCTGGTATATGCTAATTTAATGCTGGTATATGCCAATTTAATACTTTTACATACTAATTTAATACTGGTACATCCTAATTTAATGCTGGTACATGCTAATTTAATGCTGGTACATGCTAATTTAATGCTGGTACATGCTAATTTAATGTTGGTATATGCAAATTTAATACTGATATATGCTAATTTAATGTTGGTATATGCTAATTTAATGTTGGTATATGCAAATTTAATACTGATATATGCTAATTTAATGTTGGTATATGCTAATTTAATGTTGGTATATGCTAATTTAATGCAGGTATATGCTAATTTAATGCTGGTATATGCTAATTTAATACTGGTATATACTAATTTAATGTTGGTATATGCTAATTTTATGTCGGTACATGATCAGAGAAAATAAATGACAGCATTGCAATGTGCTTGAATCAGCTAGCAAAATCTAATAAATAATGGGGAAGGGACACTGGGGCATTATTTTGCACAAATCAACAAGGTCTTGCTTAGTAGAGCAGGATTTAGGGGGCTCTGCAAATGTATTATTATCTTTCACTAGAAATCAGAAATATCTGGTTGTCTAGTGGGGTGCATGACCCCTCCATGCATCTGTGGTTTTAAGATGGGTATGTATATGATTGAAATGTATCCACTGTTATCCCATTATTGCATGTCGTTTAATGTCCGCACATTTTTAAAGTATCACAAATTACCGCACAGATAGAGGTGTTGTGGAATTCGTTTTTAATACCATGAAGCCGATTTATTAAGATGAGGGCGGACATGATCAGCTGTAGGCTGTACGCTCTCTGCATTTATCATTGAACAAGCATTCCTTGTGAAATGCTTGTGCAATGCCGCCGCCCCCCCCGCAGATTCACAGCCAATCAGCCGCTAGCAGGGGGTGTCAATCATTCTGATCGTATCTGATCGGGATGATTGCTGTCCGACGCCTCAGGTGGCAGACAAGTTAAGGAGCAGCGGTCTTAACTTATGTTTCCGGCGTGCCTGAAGGCTTACGTCGAAACAGCTGCATTCGCAGCAACATAAATCGACCCCCTTGATTTTGTGACCAACCTTTCTATTTATGTGTCTCTGCTTTGAATATATGCTTTCTCTTGTTAAGTGTATCCAGTCCACGGATCATCCATTACTTATGGGATATTAACTCCTCCCCAACAGGAAGTGCAAGAGGATTCACCCAGCAGAGCTGCTATATAGCTCCTCCCCTAACTGCCATTACCAGTCATTCTCTTGCACCCAACAAATAGATAGGATGTGTGAGAGGACTGTGGTGATTATACTTAGTTTCATACCTTCAATCAAAAGTTTGTTATTTTATAATAGCACCGGAGTGTTTTATTCCTTCTCTGGTAG
The DNA here is from genome assembly GCF_027579735.1 of Bombina bombina. Classification (NCBI taxonomy): domain Eukaryota; kingdom Metazoa; phylum Chordata; class Amphibia; order Anura; family Bombinatoridae; genus Bombina; species Bombina bombina. The sequence goes on along the minus strand of NC_069505.1, from coordinate 293,404,030 downwards.
AATTTGAAGAAGAATCTACCTGAGTTTTTCTATGATTTTAGCCGGAGTAGTTAAGATCATATTGCTGTTTCTCGGCCATCTGAGGAGAGGTAAACTTCAGATCAGGGGACAGCGGGCAGATTAATCTGCAAAGAGGTATGTAGCAGCTTATTATTTTCTGACAATGGAATTGATGAGAAAATTCTGCCATACCGATATAATGTAAACTCAGCCTTAAATGCAGTAGCAGCAACTGGTATCAGGCTGTCATGTATGTATATTTTACACTTCAGTATTCTGGGGAATGGCACTTCACTGGAATTATACTGTATGCATAAAACTTTAGCCTAATTTGCAGGGACTAGCAACAGGCTTTTTAATAACACTCAATTTATTAATGTTAAACGTTTTTTGCTGGCATGTAAAATCGTTTAATTTTCTGAGGTACTGGGTGAAAAAATGTTTTGGGCACTATTTTTTTCCACTTGGCAGTCGTTTTATTTAATTTATGACAGTTTACTGATCTCTCTCACTGTTATGTGTGAGGGGGAGGGGCCTTTTTTGGTGCTTTTGCTACGCATCAAAAAATTCAGTCAGAAGTTTATTGTCTTCCCCGCATGATCCGGTTCATCTCTACAGAACTCAGGGGTCTTCAAAACTTGTTTTGAGGGAGGTAATCACTCACAGCAGAGCTGTGAGATTGTAGTTGACTGTGATAAAAAAACGTTTATTTCTGTATTTTTTTTTCTGCTATCAGGGTTAGTTATCCTTTGCTAATGGGAGCAATCCTTTGCTAAAATTGTGTTTTTTACAAAGATTTGATGCTATAACTTTTCAGTTTATTAATTTTCAACTGTCATAACTTTTTCTGTGCTTCTTATAGGCACAGTACGTTTTCATATTATAGTAAATTACTTGAAAAGTATTTCCAAGTTGCTAGTTTATTTGCTAGTGTGTTAAACATGTCTGATTCAGAGGAAGATATCTGTGCTATATGTGCTAAAGCCAAAGTGGAGCCCAATAGAAATTTATGTACTAACTGTATTGATGCTACTTTAAATAAAAGTCAATCTGTACAAATTGAACATATTTCACCAAACAACGAGGGGAGAGTTATGCCGACTAACTCGCCTCACGTGTCAGTACCTGCATCTCCCGCTCGGGAGGTGCGTGATATTGTAGCGCCGAGTACATCTGGGCGGCCATTACAAATCACATTACAGGATATGGCTACTGTTATGACTGAAGTTTTGGCTAAATTACCAGAACTAAGAGGTAAGCGTGATCACTCTGGGGTGAGAACAGAGTGCGCTGATAATATTAGGGCCATGTCAGACACTGCGTCACAATTTGCAGAACATGAGGACGGAGAGCTTCATTCTGCGGGTGACGGTTCTGATCCAAACAAACTGGATTCAGATATTTCAAATTTTAAATTTAAGCTGGAAAACCTCCGTGTATTACTAGGGGAGGTGTTAGCGGCTCTGAATGATTGTAACACAGTTGCAATACCAGAGAAAATGTGTAGGTTGGATAAATATTTTGCGGTACCGGCGAGTACTGACGTTTTTCCTATACCTAAGAGACTTACTGAAATTGTTACTAAGGAGTGGGATAGACCCGGTGTGCCGTTCTCACCCCCTCCGATATTTAGAAAGATGTTTCCAATAGACGCCACCACACGGGACTTATGGCAAACGGTCCCTAAGGTGGAGGGAGCAGTTTCTACTTTAGCTAAGCGTACCACTATCCCGGTGGAGGATAGCTGTGCCTTTTCAGATCCAATGGATAAAAAGTTAGAGGGTTACCTTAAGAAAATGTTTGTTCAACAAGGTTTTATATTGCAACCTCTTGCATGCATTGCGCCTGTCACGGCTGCAGCAGCATTTTGGTTTGAGTCTCTGGAAGAGACACTTGAATCAGCTCCATTAGATGAGATTACACACAAGCTTAAAGCCCTTAAGTTAGCTAACTCATTTATTTCAGATGCCGTAGTACATTTAACTAAACTTACGGCTAAGAATTCCGGATTCGCCATTAAGGCACGCAGAGCACTGTGGCTAAAATCCTGGTCAGCTGACGTTACTTCTAAATCTAAATTGCTTAATATACCTTTCAAAGGGCAGACCTTATTCGGGCCCGGGTTGAAAGAAATTATCGCTGACATTACAGGAGGTAAAGGCCATGCCCTGCCTCAAGACAGAGCCAAACCTAAGGCTAGACAGTCTAATTTTCGTTTCTTTCGTAATTTCAAAGCAGGAGCAGCATCAACTTCCTCTGCACCAAAACAGGAAGGAGCTGTTGCTCGCTACAGACAAGGCTGGAGACCTAACCAGTCCTGGAACAAGGGCAAGCAGGCCAGGAAACCTGCTGCTGCCCCTAAGACAGCATGAATCGAGGGCCCCCGATCCGGGAACGGATCTAGTGGGGGGCAGACTTTCTCTCTTCGCCCAGGCTTGGGCAAGAGATGTCCAGGATCCCTGGGCGTTAGAGATCATATCTCAAGGATACCTTCTAGACTTCAAATTCTCTCCCCCAAGAGGGAGATTTCATCTGTCAAGGTTGTCAACAAACCAAATAAAGAAAGAGGCGTTTCTACGCTGCGTACAAGATCTTTTATTAATGGGAGTGATCCATCCAGTTCCGCGGTCGGAACAAGGACAAGGGTTTTACTCAAATCTGTTTGTGGTTCCCAAAAAAGAGGGAACTTTCAGGCCAATCTTGGATTTAAAGATCCTAAACAAATTCCAAAGAGTTCCATCGTTCAAAATGGAAACTATTCGGACAATTTTACCCATGATCCAAAAGGGTCAGTACATGACCACAGTGGATTTAAAGGATGCTTACCTTCACATACCGATTCACAAAGATCATTACCGGTATCTAAGGTATGCCTTTCTAGACAGGCATTACCAGTTTGTAGCTCTTCCATTCGGATTGGCTACGGCTCCGAGAATCTTCACAAAGGTTCTGGGTGCTCTTCTGGCGGTACTAAGACCGCGAGGAATTGCGGTAGCTCCGTACCTAGACGACATTCTGATACAAGCTTCAAGCTTTCAAACTGCCAAGTCTCATACAGAGTTAGTACTGGCATTTCTAAGGTCGCATGGATGGAAGGTGAACGAAAAGAAGAGTTCTCTCTTTCCACTCACAAGAGTTCCCTTCTTGGGGACTCTTATAGATTCTGTAGAAATGAAGATTTACCTGACAGAAGACAGGTTAACAAAGCTTCAAAATGCATGCCGTGTCCTTCATTCCATTCAACACCCGTCAGTAGCTCAATGCATGGAGGTGATCGGCTTAATGGTAGCAGCAATGGACATAGTACCCTTTGCACGCCTACATCTCAGACCGCTGCAATTGTGCATGCTAAGTCAGTGGAATGGGGATTACTCAGACTTGTCCCCTACTCTGAATCTGGATCAAGAGACCAGAAATTCTCTTCTATGGTGGCTTTCTCGGCCACATCTGTCCAGGGGGATGCCATTCAGCAGGCCGGACTGGACAATTGTAACAACAGACGCCAGCCTACTAGGTTGGGGCGCTGTCTGGAATTCTCTGAAGGCTCAGGGACAATGGAATCAGGAGGAGAGTCTCCTACCAATAAACATTCTGGAATTGAGAGCAGTTCTCAATGCCCTTCTGGCTTGGCCCCAGTTAACAACTCGGGGGTTCATCAGGTTTCAGTCGGACAACATCACGACTGTAGCTTACATCAACCATCAGGGAGGGACAAGAAGCTCCCTAGCAATGATGGAAGTATCAAAGATAATTCGCTGGGCAGAGTCTCACTCTTGCCACCTGTCAGCAATCCACATCCCGGGAGTGGAGAACTGGGAGGCGGATTTCTTAAGTCGTCAGACTTTTCATCCGGGGGAGTGGGAACTTCATCCGGAGGTCTTTGCCCAAATACTTCGACGTTGGGGCAAACCAGAGATAGATCTCATGGCGTCTCGACAGAACGCCAAGCTTCCTCGTTACGGGTCCAGATCCAGGGATCCGGGAGCGGTTCTGATAGATGCTTTGACAGCACCTTGGACCTTCGGGATGGCTTATGTGTTTCCACCCTTCCCGATGCTTCCTCGATTGATTGCCAGAATCAAACAGGAGAGAGCATCAGTGATTCTAATAGCGCCTGCATGGCCACGCAGGACTTGGTATGCAGATCTAGTGGACATGTCATCTTGTCCACCTTGGTCGCTACCTCTGAAACAGGACCTTCTGATCCAGGGTCCCTTCAAACATCAAAATCTAATTTCTCTGAAGCTGACTGCTTGGAAATTGAACGCTTGATTTTATCAAAACGTGGTTTTTCTGAGTCAGTTATTGATACCTTAATACAGGCTAGGAAGCCTGTTACCAGAAAGATTTACCATAAGATATGGCGCAAATACTTATATTGGTGCGAATCCAAGAGTTACTCATGGAGTAAGGTTAGGATTCCGAGGATATTGTCTTTTCTACAAGAAGGTTTAGAAAAGGGTTTATCCGCTAGTTCCTTAAAGGGACAGATTTCAGCTCTGTCCATTCTTTTACACAAACGTCTGTCAGAAGTTCCGGACGTTCAAGCTTTTTGTCAGGCTTTAGCTAGGATCAAGCCTGTGTTTAAAACTGTTGCTCCACCATGGAGTTTGAACTTAGTTCTTAATGTTTTACAGGGGGTTCCGTTTGAACCCCTTCATTCCATTGATATCAAGTTGTTATCTTGGAAAGTTCTGTTTTTAATGGCGATTTCCTCGGCTCGAAGAGTCTCTGAGTTATCTGCCTTACATTGTGATTCTCCTTATCTGATTTTTCATTCAGACAAGGTAGTTCTGCGTACTAAACCTGAGTTCCTACCTAAGGTGGTCACTAACAGGAATATCAATCAAGAGATTGTGGTTCCATCTTTGTGTCCTAATCCTTCTTCGAAAAAGGAACGTCTGCTACACAATCTAGATGTAGTCCGTGCCCTGAAATTTTATCTACAGGCAACTAAGGATTTTCGACAAACGTCTTCCCTGTTTGTCGTTTATTCTGGTCAGAGGAGAGGTCAAAAAGCTTCGGCTACCTCTCTCTCCTTTTGGCTTCGTAGCATAATACGGTTAGCCTATGAGACTGCTGGACAGCAGCCTCCTGAAAGAATTACAGCACATTCTACTAGAGCTGTGGCTTCCACTTGGGCCTTTAAGAATGAGGCTTCTGTTGAACAGATTTGCAAGGCTGCAACTTGGTCTTCTCTTCATACTTTTTCCAAATTTTACAAATTTGACACTTTTGCTTCTTCGGAGGCTGTTTTTGGGAGAAAGGTTCTTCAGGCAGTGGTTCCTTCCGTATAAAGAGCCTGCCTGTCCCTCCCGTCATCCGTGTACTTTAGCTTTGGTATTGGTATCCCATAAGTAATGGATGATCCGTGGACTGGATACACTTAACAAGAGAAAACATAATTTATGCTTACCTGATAAATTTATTTCTCTTGTAGTGTATCCAGTCCACGGCCCGCCCTGTCACTTTAAGGCAGGTAATTTTTCCATTAAACTACAGTCACCACTGCACCCTATGGTTTTCCTTTCTCTGCATGTTTTCGGTCGAATGACTGGTAATGGCAGTTAGGGGAGGAGCTATATAGCAGCTCTGCTGGGTGAATCCTCTTGCACTTCCTGTTGGGGAGGAGTTAATATCCCATAAGTAATGGATGATCCGTGGACTGGATACACTACAAGAGAAATAAATTTATCAGGTAAGCATAAATTATGTTTTTTTATGATGAGTTTCATGGGTTAATACATAGAGTCTCAAATTGAATCAAGGCAACAGATCCTTATATTATCTTGTGGTGTTTCCCTCTGATGAAGGTGTTGTAAGTTTCCTCATTTTTGAAACCATCTGTTTCATTTTATTTCATTTTTTTTATTTATTTTGTATTTTGTTTTATTTGTGCCTCTAAGAGACGTCTCTGTGTATGACAATATATATCAGATTTTTTGCTTTTGTACTTTGGTATGCTGGATTGCATATTTATTCATTATATATTTTGCTTTGCACTTCATGGATATCCTGAGATTCACACATGTGTTAATTATTAATAAATATTGTAATAAACAATTTTGAATTACGGACAACTTTGAGTATTTGTGCTGAATTCCCTGTCTTTAATATATTGTGTTTGCCTTTTTTAATTTATTTTCATAAGTTTATAAGGGTCTGCACCTCTGTTGTCATTTGATCTAATTAGTATTGATATACTGATTTATAGTTCCCTACATTTTTTAATTTATTTGACGAAGGGTTAAAATTCATGTTCCAACCTGCAAACTTCACAGCATGTATAACTCATACGTGTCCAAGAAAACATGGCTGAGGTGGCAACGCTAGGCTCTTGTCATTGAATCACCAGATGTATTAAGCTAGTTTCCAGTAGTGCATTGCTGCTGTGGCGCTGCCTTTATCTTGAGCGCTGCTATAATTTTGTATGTACTGTGACTTATTATTAGTAAGTTGATGTGTGTCAAAACATTGTCACTTTGTATTTTATGCATATCTTCTATTAATGAGCTACTAATATGTTATTTAGAAAATTTGCCCCACATTAAGGGTCAGATTGCGAGTGGAGCAGTATTTTTCGCTCTTGCTTGCGTGCTAGCTCCACTAGAAGTAAGCTTTTTGCGAAGTCAGGTAGTGATCATATTACAAGTTGAAAGTAAAAAGCCAAAGTTAGAATATTGCAATCCCGATCACGTATTCCCCCATAGTAGTCAATAGAGCAAAAAAAGTGGGGGGAAAAACACCATAATCCCGCACAAACCTGACCGCATATTCTCAAGTGTGCTAACCCGACATGAAAATATCACATTCCAATATTATTCACATAGCAGAATATATTCTATATATTCATAAATACATATTACTATATATATCTGATGGTTTTTTTTGGTAAAACATCTATACTTATAAATATATATAGGATTATATATATAGGTATAGATATATACAGATATGTGTAAGAATATATATTTAAAAATAAATAAAACATATTCTGCTATGTCAACTAATGAAGTAGGGGTCCTTTGGAGTAGCTCTGTCTCTCCGTTGTTTTATTTTGCTTACCATGCTCTAAGACCTGTCTCCCAGCTATATACTTCGATATTTAAGCAGTTAGCTTAAAATGATGATGACTAAGATAATTTAACTTTAGCCCTCGGATTGTAAGGGCTTTATTTGATAGTCAAACCTAGTCAATGCTGGCTAATATTATTCCTAACTATATTAATAGAATGGGAGTCTCAGTGTTTTTGCTTGTTTAAGTGTTATTACATTTAAGCTCAAGCCCTTTTGTATGCATGTGATTTTCTCTTAAATTTTAAAGATATTTCTTCAATAAAGTTATTTAGTGTGAATGATAACCGATATACTACTTATGCAGTTTATGTAAATTCTTTACACGCAGAATCATAATGGTATAATACAGACCAAAGCTACTTATACTTAATTGTATTATGTATAACTTACTACAATCACTTCGTAAGTTGTCATTTGTTCTTAGCTTTGACTCTGCGGCAGGTAGTCTTATTATATATATATATATAAAAGTTCAAAGTAGACAAGCACTCCAGAAATCAAGTCACAAGTGCCCAGGGTGCAACAGATAGGCAAATAGAAACAAAAGACAGAGTGCACTCGCCAGGACTTTTCAGAAATTTATTCCAAATATGTGGAATACATTTCTGAAATGTCCTGGCGAGTGCACTCTCTCTTTTGTTTATATATATATATACATTTAGAAATTATTCTGTATACCACTAAATTATACAAGTCTCCTGTTTATTAATATTCTGCCTCCCCCACCCTATATTGTATTCTAAAATATTCTGCTATGTGCAGAACATTGGAATGTGAAATATTTACAGTAAATACAAATTATAACACTTTATTAAAAATTATTATTGAATAAATTATGTTTTTCATGGTTTTATCTTCTTCTTAACTGCCAAGGGCTCCAATGCACTATATATACACATACATATACGGGCACTTGCTCCAATGTAAAGTCCACCACACCTTTATGCCGATCCAGAAGGCTCTGGAAGTGAAAGGACTCCAATTTTGTGCTTGTATACGCTTGATAAAATATAAATGCAGTATACTCACTGAATCAAAAATCCAGTACCAGCGACGCCACAATATGACAAAAGAAACCATGTTGTCTTCATAAAAACATAGGTTTATTAAGCTCTACACGTTTCAACGAACCAGTCGTCTTTCTCAAGAGCAAGTTAAAAAGGCTGAACAAAATAAGCTACATTGTGACAGATACTGGTGGTTTAAATACACTGTGTACAAGATCCAACTTCCGGTCACTCAGGTTAAATTAAATTTTCATGATTCAGATAAAGCATGTAATTTTAAACAACTTTCCAATTTACTTCCATTAAAAAAAATGAGCACAGTCTTTTATATTTACAATTTTTGAGTCACCAGATCCTACTGAGCATGTGCAGGAATTCACAGACTATACATATATGCATTTGTGATTGGCTGATTGCTATCACATGGTACAAGGGGAGTGGAAATATGCATAACTTTGAAATTTGTTATAAAAAAATCTACTACTCATTTGAAGTTCAGACTAAGTGCTATTGCATTGTCTTGTTATCTTACATCTATTGATTATGCAAATCTAATGTGTTGACTGGTCCTATGTTTTTATGAAGACAACATGGTTTCTTTTGACATATTGTGGCGTCGCTGGTACTGGATTTTTGATTCAGTGAGTATACTGCATTTATATTTTATCAAGTGTATACAAGCACAAAATTGGAGTCCTTTCACTTCCAGAGCCTTCTGGATCGACATCCAGTTGGTGGACTTCACATTGGAGCAAGCACCCCCCTAACCTTACCATATCTGCTAACAGTTCGCTGGGAGAAACTGTGGGAGGCAGCGGCTCCACTGCTGAAGGGGAGTATTTGTTCTTACCATTTATTTTTTAGCAATTGTATTGATACAGTGTGTTTTTTTCCTACACATACATATGCATCTTTAGACATGTATATCTTTATATCTCTATGTTAAAACCCTTTACCTGGCTTTTTTTTCCACCTGAGACCTCACATCTTTGAGCCCTTATAACTTTTTTGTGCATTTAAAAAAAATATTTTTTATTACAGTGTTATTATGAGTTTAACTGTACTTTGTTATGTATTTTTCATGTGTTTTGTGTTACTTTTTGTTTCACAAAACAGTTCACCAGAGCTCTGCGATTGCGCTCACACGTTTGCATTCACTTTCAACTTGCAATACGAGTGCTATACCGGGCGCTCGCAAACACCCGCAATAAACCCCTTTTCGGTCACACGTAACTGCTAGCGTGCCACTTGTAATCTGGCTCTAAATGACTGTTATGACATAGGCTGAGGTGCACATGCAACACAAGTAAAATAAATGACTGTGTTGAAGCCCATTTAGTACAGCTAAATATTAAAACAGGCAGAAAGAATGAAATATGGGATCTGTGCTTGACTCACACATTACCCATCAAATAAGAGAAATAGGAACCATATATATGTACAACATGTAAGTAATATGATATATACAAGGCTATAGATTTTATCAGCTTAGTCTGGCTGTGGTGCACACAGAAATTATTTCCTGCTGAAAACAGATGAGTTTGCTTGATGGGTTTTTCAACTGGTAGCTACTAGCTCTGCAGGTTATAGTAATGGCTTTTTTTTCCACTGATGTATAACACCCACCCCCCACTGTACTGTAGGCGGGTTTCAGTAATGAGTGCGGTGTAGTGTTACTGCTGCTGACACCACAAGCCTGTGTCTCCTTCTCAGTCTTATTCAGCTTAGTAATCATGCTGGGGTAATGCAACTAGACAGGGGAAAAAACAGCACTGGATTTCGTAAACTTGCCCTGTTCTTAAGCATTTTGGAGGAAAGACACAACTTCCACTTTTGGGTTTACAAATCAGGATCAACTGTGACCACTAAACCGGCTAGCACTGAAGCCACAATGGTGGCCAAGGATTATCCATTTTACCTGACGGTAAAGAGAGCTAATTTAACTCTAGAAGTGCAGACTACTCGCAACCCCAGCAAAGAGCCTGAGGTAAGGTACAAATGTCTTACGTATATTGTGATCTGAAATGAAAGGGTGTTATTAAACCACAGTTCTATCTCCCTATTCCAGCTGTGTCCCTCTGTGCTGTAGAGAATGAATGGGACTAAAAATTTCCAACATACATTGGATGTTTGCCAGGGTGTCTGTACAGAGCTGCACTGTTTAGTTTTGAATTTTAGGGTGTATAACTGACTATTCAAAGCACTTAATTCTATGAGCTGAAGTGTTATCCCAGTGATGTTAGTGTGTGTGTGTGTGTGTGTGTTGGGGGGGGGGGGGATTATAAATACACTGCATGAAAAACTAAAATGATTTTAGTAAACAGCAATATAACTTGTAACCTACCAATGCTTTTTCCCTTAAGAAATATGGTAAATTTGTTTTGCTAAATTGTTTATAAATATCTGAATACATAAAAACATCTCAGCTGTATCATTTGTATTTAAATTCTACCCATATTATGTTACATTGTCCCAGTATTAAACAAATCATACACAATAGTTTATATAAATATAGACACATATGTATTGTATTATCATTTGTTTAACCATGAGATTGCTGCATGCATGTGCTACAAAATGACAGAGTTGCAGGTGCCAGCAAGTCAGATATTACTTTTACCATCTTGTCTTCTTTAGCAATGATCTAGTACATTTAGTAACTATTCTGCAGGTTAGATTAAATGCTTAGAAAGAGATCACATTATGTTTTGCTTCTTAATCTTTACAACATAGGAGATTTTAAACCAGAAATGTCTTGATCGAATCAGAGAGATGTATTTTTCTTGCTAATGCAGTTTAAGATCATTTTATAATCTGTGTTTTGGATGAGAACTGCCTGAGTTCTTTTTAGCTGCATAGCACCCACAGTAACCAAAAAATAAACTGCTAAACACCATTTAGCTCATTATATAGTGTAGTTTACCAAAAAGTTTGTTTGCAATATATTTCATATTCTACTTATAGATATTGAGATTTGGACAGCTGCATAGCAAAGTATGAAAATGCAATGACCACGCTAATAAGGTTTTAATAAAATGTCATTGTGTTTATACATTTGTATTACAAAGCATTAGAGCTATTAAGGTTTCATTTCAATAGAAGAACCACAAATCTTTGATTATGCAATAAAATACTGATTCAACTAAAAAAAAACCTGTTTCTTCATTTCTGTTTATAAATCGAAAATGAAATCCCTTGCATTGCTCTATACAATATTCTTATGATGTATTTCTTTGCTGTGTACACAATATTTGTCAGACTTCCATGAAATGTATAATTTTATATTTGTTGCCAGAGGCACAATGAGATAAAGTGATTTGCCGAAGGAGCCTAAAATGGAATACAACCAGACCTTCCTGGGATCAGAATGTACAATTACTGGCCCAGACCCTCCCTCTGCTTTTGTTAAAAGGATTTCTTTTTTTTAAACATGATGACAGTTTGTGCTGTTTAGGGCATAACAAAGTAGATATATGCTGTTGCATTTCAGTTCCCACTGCACTAAGACAGACAAATATAATATTTTCAGTAATGCTGCAGTAGCTGATACTGTGTATTCAGTTGCATAAATACAGAGAGGCTTACACCTGTACAACATGTTTGTGGTGTTTGCACATCTCTTTGCACACTATGTGTATTTAGTGAATTGTGACATTGTGTGTTTGCAAATGGTTAACATATTGCACCTCCTGTGTAAGCCAACAGCAACCTGCATTTGTAAGGCTTTTAGTCTATCCAAACGTTAACGTCTGGGCACTTAGCTGCACATCTGGAAGTCAGCTGACAACATCATTTTTTATCACATATAACCCTAATTTGGAGTTTCTATGTTACAGTAATTTGAACTGTAAGAGTGAACTAGATTACAAGACCTTATTTCCAGTGTTAGAGCTTTTATACACTTTACATACTATATTTGTGAGGTGGAAAATTAAATCTGTTCTTTTTTAAGGCAAAATAGCATAAGGTGTGGAATAAAAGGTTTATTCTCTAGCTCTTTAAGTAAAATCTTTAATATATATATATATATATATATATTAAAAATAGAAACGTGTTTATCAATGCAGAATTTGTTGTAATGCATTTAAAGGTACATTAAAATATTTTATATAAATGTATAGCATTATGTGCAATTAAACATTGTTTTGCAAAAAAAAAAATGTTTTAAATCCAGTTAAAAATTACTTTTGTCAGCAAAGTTTGCAGGGCTTTGCAAATCTGGAGCAGTCTACACAGACACCTCTTGCAATTCCTAATGGTATGTTTATTTGTTCACCTTTGTAGTGGCTAACCAGAGGCCAAATATAAATGAGCTTGTACACTGCTCTAATTAATCACAATGTAGCATGCACATGTATAAGTAAACTGCAGCATACAATCCAACATTTCTGGAGAGAGTAAAAAACCAAAGTTTTCCAAGATTATTAAAGTAAGAGTAGGCAAAATAAAGTAATGAATGTACATTGCGATTTTTTTACTTCCACAATTAAGGATTGAATTAATGTCCTTTTATCATGTAAATATACAGCATATTGAACACAAGCTTTTCTTTATAAAAAAAAAAAAGTATACAATTTAGGTTCAGTTTTCAGTTGGCTTGAAAGGCAAAGTATTCTCTTGTTGCAACTGAAATAAGATATCCTAAAATGTGTTGTATAAAACACAAAATAACAAAATCCAGCACAAACAAGATATTTCTTTAAACCTGTGATTGTTTTTCTACTTGTTGAGGCTTGCCTCTGTCAGCCAGTGAATATGAATGCTTCACAAATACAAATCAATGCACCTCCTGTGATTGGCTGTTATTGCATATGTGTTTTTCACCATTATATAGCTGGTTATTGTATGACTCAAGCTTGTCATTCTATGCTGTGATGTACACTGCATATAGCACAGCACACATGCATTTTATGGTGCCATGCTACTATAGTTTTGAATATTTTTTGCATGTTCTACTGTAGAAATGCTGTATTTATTGGTCTTTTGAGTTGCAGTTCATCTTTTTAAGCATGCAAGTGTCATTTTTTTTGTGTATAATGTCGAATCTCACACTTATGTTCACCATAAGCAAAATAAATTACAAATATATACAAATAAAAGGGTTTTACCGTGTTTTGTTTTTCCCATCAAGTAGTTTATGTATAAAACAATGTCCTTCTAATCTAATTTACTCCCAGTGCTAGTTTTATGGGTTGTTTTCTTTTGCCGGAATCATGAACAATGAGTTGATACAATTTTTTGGGATTTCTGGTACACACTGTATGTTACTTAGGCAGGGTTCCCTTAGATAAGCACCTTTTTTAAAAGAATGAACTTTGTTTTTAAACCAATTCTGAGACGGTAGCAGCTGCCAGGTTGTCACTAGTATCAACACATTTTCTTAGTCTGAAGAGGTATTTACAGCCAGGGAGGCAAAATACCAGTTTAGTACTTAACAAAGCAGTTTTGTGTCAGACTTTTGTGGTCAGGGTCATATACATCCCAAACAGACACATGTTCTGTTGTGCAGTGATTTTATTTGTTTCCCCTCATACATAAATTCATTTCACAAGCTTAAACCCAAATAAATATTCATTATAAACATTATTAGTACATGTCCAATTATCTATTAAACTTCTAAATCCACATGTAATAAGTGGCAGATATTTTTGACAATTCGAATGGTGTTTTTTTCTACAACAGAACAATAAACAGATGCAAAACAGCAACACCTCTGTCCAAGTTTTCAAGCACGGAAATTCTCAGGTGCTGAGAAAGGCGTTAAAGCCCAGGGCTGTTAGAAAGGCGTGAAGGGGTTAAAGGGACAGTCTACACCAGAATTGTTATTGTTTAAAAAGATAGAGAATCCCTTTATTACCCATTCCCCAGTTTTGCACAACCAACACTGTTATATTAATATACTTTTTACCTTGTGATTACCTTGTATCTAAGCCTCTGCAAGCTGCCTCCTTATTTCAGTTATTTTGACAGACTTGCATTTAGCCAAGCAGTGCTGGCTCCTAGGGAACTCCATGTGCGTGAGCACAATGTTATCTATATGATACACATGAACTAATGCCCACTAGTTTTGAAAAACTGTCAAAATGCATTCAGATAAGAGACGGCCTTCAAGGTCTAAAAAATTAGCATACCTAGGTTTAACTTTCAACTAAGAATACCAAAAGAACAAAACAAAATTGGTGATAAAAGTAAATTGGAAAGCTGTTTAAAATTACATGCCCTATCTGAATCATAAAAGTTTAATTTTGACTTTACTGTCCCTTTAAGGTGTTTGTGTGTGTTTTTAAATACCAGATTTATAACACAAAAATTCTCTATTACTTGTACACAATTTCTCTCTCTCTCTGTAAAATAAAATAATAATAATTTCCCAGATTGCAGCTACATCCGTCATAAAAGAATAGATGAGCCAAGCATTCTGATTTCCAAGCAGAGACACAAGGATGTGTCATTCAACATATTTCATATAATTCAAAGTATGGCCTAGTCAGACAACTGTTTGAACTTTTAGTCATTTAGCTATAAATAGTTTAGTTATTGAGGGAGGAAAAAGCATTTTCAGCAGTTATAATTTATTTTTGCTTGACATTTGGGCCTCTACAGAATTCAGGTGTATATTATATTCTTCCTATTTTTAACATGTCAGATTATTGAAACTATAGATACACAGATGTTTATAATTAGGGTGACCTTTAAAAAGGTACACATATGAAAAATACATATGTCAGGGTTCTTATACAAAACATTTCTTGTAAACAGCCCTGACTTTATTTTTCATGTGTTCTTTTTTTAAAGCGGCAATATGGTCACCCTATATATAGTGTGTGAAATATCTTCAAAGGCAACAAACCCTGTGCTCCTTTATATAATGCTGAATTTAAAAGGGGCCGTGAAGTCAAAATTAACTCTTATGGTTTAGATAGAGTGTGTAATAAAAAAAAAAAAATCCAATTTACTTGTTTTATCAAATTTGTGTTATCTTGGTATCCTTTGTTGAAGAGTAAACCTAGGTAGGCTCATAAGACCTTAGGCGTTTGCACATGTGAGAAGTACATTTGATAATAGAAATAAGTTGGATTTTTTTCATACATGACTCATAAAAGTATAATTTTGATTTCAAGGGATATGAAACCCACATTTTCCCTTCATTATTCAGATCAAGCATGCAGTTTTAAACAACCTTCTAATTGTACTTTTGTTATCAAATTTTCTTTCATCCCTTGGTATCTTGTAAGCTAAGGAGCGTGCACGTGTCTGGGGCACTTTATGGCAGCAGGTTTGCAAGAATGTTATTCATTTGCAAGAGCACTAGATGGCAGCTATTTCCTGCCACGTAGTGCTCCAGATATTTAGTACTTAGGTATCTCTTCAAAAAAGAATATCATGGAAACTAAACAGATTTGATAATAGAAGTAAAATGGAAACCTTTTTTAAAATGGTCTGCTCTGTCTGACTCACAAAAGAAATAATTTGAGTTTCATATCCCTTTAACTATCTCTTTAATTGCAAAATGTATGTTTAACCTATGCAAAAGTAACTATCAGTTGGTCCAATATATTCTTGTTCCATAGCAAGATACAGACAGTGAGCCAATAAGAACATATGCACATATTCACTAATTGCCAGACTTCTCCTGCTCCAGAACAGGAGTTTAATTTGTTTATGAGGTATCTATCAAGCGCATTTACAGTATCTATAGATCAATTTGTTTTTTACTTAGTTCCCAGATCAGTGCTGGAGTGGATTTAAAGGGACAGCCTACACTAAAATTGTTATTGTTTAAAAAGATAGATAACGCCTTTACTACCCATTACCAAGCTTTGCACAAAAAAAACATTGTTATATTAATATACTTAATAACATTTAAACCTCTAGATATTTGCCTGTTTCTAAGCCACTACAGACAGCCTCTTATCACATGCTTTATTATAGGGGATTGCTAATTCATGTGGACCATATAGATAACATTGTGTTCACGCCTGAGGAGTTATTTAAAAGTTAGAACACTACTAAAATGCAAGTCAATAGATGATAAATAAAAAGTCATGTGATCAGGAGGCTGTCAGAAGATGCTTACATACAAGGTAATCACAGAGGTAAAAATGATATTAATATAACTGTTGGTTATGCAAAATTGGGGAATGGGTAATAAAGTGATTATCTATCTATCTTTTAAAACAATAAAAATCTAATCTATTGTAGACTGTCCCTGTAAATTTGGGTTTACTTTTTTTTTTTTTAATAAACATATATGGCAAGCTTATTAGTAACATATAATTTATATATATATATATATATATATATATATATATATATATATATAGGAGTAAGTAAAATGTGTCCCCTCAGTGGACTGAGTTGATACAAGTGATACTCTGTAGTAGGCGCTAGTCAAAAAATGAGTAGGATATAGTGGCAGCTATATAGGACAAGTACTGGGAGGGATGTGAAGCCCTAGACAGTAAGAGTAAATGTATATTCAAGGATTGATACAGCGCCTATATATCCATTAAACTGTTGGGGTATGTAAGGAATATAAAATTAAATAAAATAAATGAAAGTCCAGCTAAAAATTACATATAAAATATATGAACTATGAAACAATGTTCATATGAGTCCTAAGAATGTATATAGTCCGTAATGAATCTCCAGATATAGTTGATATGCAGTTATAGATGGTATATAATATCCTTACCAGATATTACCTCTATCGGATGAGGTAAGTATGCCGCACTGGGGGTATATATAGATGATTGGATTTCCTCCTTGTATCCAGCTGAGATGCCTCTTTTAGTATTCGTTAGCCTCCTGGAGTATGCAGGGATGTGTTTCTGATGGTGAATAGATCCCTTACACTTCCTATGGGTTGGTGGTTGGCCTCTTGGAGTGCTTTTTCTGTCTTGGTATAAACTGTGTATTAGCTGAGGGAGACAATGACCCCCAGTGCGGCATGCTTACCTCATCCGATTGAGGTAATATCTGGTAAGGGTATTATATACCATCTATAACTGCATATCAACTATATCTGGAGATTCATTACGGACTATATACATTCTTAGGACTCATATGAACATTGTTTCATAGTTCATATATTTTATATGTAATTTTTAGCTGGACTTTCATTTATTTTATTTTATTTTATATTCCTTACATACCCCAACAGTTTAATGGATATATAGGCGCTGTATCAATCCTTGAATGAATATATATATATATATATATATATCAAGTTTTTATACATTATAATTTCTATTAAAACAGGATACAAAGAAGCACCGTGATTACTGGATTGGATAGAAATACAATTAAATGTAACTGTACTGTGACTTCATAGTATTAAAGGGACACTGAACCCACATTTTTTTCTTTTGTGATTCAGATAGAGCAGGCAATTTTAAGCAACTTTCTAATTTACTCCTATTATCATTTTTTCTTTGTTCTCTTGCTATCTTTATTTGAAAAAGAAGGAATCTAAGCTTTTTTGGGGTTCAGGACTCTGGACAGCACTTTTTAATTGGTGGATGAATTTATTCACAAATCAGCAAGAACAACCCAGGTTGTTCACCAAAAATGGGCCGGCATCTAAACTTATATTCTTGCATTTCAATTAAAGATACCAAGAGAATGAAGAAAATTTGATAATAGGAGTAAATTAGAAAGTTGCTTAAAATGTTGTGCTCTATCTGAATCATGAAAGAAAAAATGTGGGTTCAGTGTCCCTTTAAGCTTTCATGATTCAGATAGAACATTCAATTTAAATTAACTTTCCAATTTACTTCTGTTATCTAATTTGGTTCATTCTATTAGTATCCTTTGTTGAAAAGCATACCTAGGTAGGAGGTCTGGAGGAGCAATGCATTACTGGGAACTTCTGCTGATTGGTGGCTGCACATATATATGCTTCTTTTCATTGGTTTACCAGATGTGTTCAGATAGCTCCTAGTAGTGTGTTGAGGTTTCCTTTAACAAAGAATACCAATAAAATGAATTAAATCTGATAATAGATTTAAAATGGAAAGTTGTTTGATATTGTATTTTGTATCTGAATCACAAAAGAATAAAATTGAGGTTTCATGTTTCTTTAACATAAAAAGTTGATAGAAGGCAAGAAAAATATTAATAAGCTGATGTGCTACAAACATTCTTTGGTAAATATTTTTTTTAATTACTATTTTTATTTAATTTTGTATTTTGCCTGGTCTGACTAATAATGCCTTCTTATTATTTGCTTCTAAATTTAGCTCAGTGCATGGGAACATACATTAAGGTTGTTTCATGTTTTAAAGAAATGCAGAGGTGAGTTATTTTTTACAAGTACTAGCTAAAGTCTACCAGTATTTATTGCTTGTAAGAAAAATCACCTACTCAGATTTGTACTACAATTTACACGCTAACTTCTTTCCTCTATGTTTAGACTGTCAAGTAGAGTGTCATTTGGCATAGAGCTGTAATGGGGGAGTAGGGGGAGTCTATTGCTTCAGTTCACAATAAACATCAAACAACTTACAGCTGCAAATTAGATTCTGATCATAGATGAACAAGGCAGAAGCACAAGTGAATATCCAGTGGATAATCTACTGAACCACGACCCTTAATGATCCAATCTAACCTTTTTTTTTTTTTTTTAATGACAATGACCACTATAAAGTACAAATACTAATCATCAGTTTTAATTACTTCCAAACAACCTGTGCTATGGCTTAGGGTGATCATTTTGAGGGAGAGGCCATGTATTCATTGCAAATCTTGCCAAAACAATTCTAAATAGTTCACTAATTAACATGTCCTATCTCCTTATGCTGAGGTATATATCAAGCTCCTTAATTGCCTTTGTGCAAGCAAATGCTATTGTTTGTGGGTGCAAATACTGTGATGAATTTAGGCTGGACCCAAAAAAAAAAAAAAAAAAAGAGCATGTAATTTTAAAGGGACATTAAACACTTTGAGATGGTAATATAAAATGATAAAGCATATACACAAATAAAACTCTGCAATATAATTTCATTATCTATTTTGTCCCCTTTTCTTCTAATTCCATTCTGAAATTGTGAGCTTTTCAGTTCCTGTTAGAAATTGAAGTGCAGAACACTGTTATATAACACACAGCCATTGGCTGCACACTCTAGTGACCTATTTATAACTGTCCCTAATTGGCCACAGCAGAGACGGTAACCTTAGTTACAACATGGCAGCTCCTATTGTTTTATAGACACTAACACTTTACACATTTTGTTAATATTTAAGAAATACATCTACATGTTATTCTCAAATTAATCTTTTCTTTGAATGCATCATTCTATATAGCATTTGCTTAGTGTTTATTGTCCCTTTAACACTAGCAACTCAAGTTCCAAGCGGAAACTGCCGCTGATCCAATCAACAGTGCTAGTCGCACAACTCTCTGAATCGTGAAGGTTTACTTTTTAAAGCTGATTTTATATTTCCAATATTTTTATACAAAATACATGGCAATTAAAGGGATCTCATAGAGCATACCATTTTAAACAACTTTAATTATCTAATGTGCTTAGTTATTTTGTTGAAAATCATACTTAGGTAGACTCAGATCTGGGAGCTAGCTGCTGATTGGTGGCTTACTAATGTGTTCAGCAAGCTCCCACAATGAAGCAAAATTTATAATAGAAGTAATTTTAAAGGTTGTTTAAAATTGCATGGTCTATTTGAATCATAAAGGAAAAATTTGGAGTTTCATGTCCTTTTAAAACTAATTTGTTAGGTGTTGACCTTTGACCTTTCTTGTATTATCATAAGTAGCTGCTTATATAAGTTTTATTTGTTTGTAGTTCACCATAACGATAATCTTATTATTCCCCTCAAAGCATGTACTAGTCTTACTGTTACACTATGTGATTTAAACAGCAGCAAAGGAATATCTCAAAACCATAACATTTCCAAAGCCACACGGTCAATTCTGAGAATTGGAACAGCTTGTAACAAGATCAGTGCAGTACCAGGATGAGAGATGTTTTTGTTTTAAGCTCTAAATAATAGGTGAATGAGAAGATAGGTTTTTTTTTTTTCCTGTAGTGATTTTTTACATAAAAAAGCGGGAGCAAGGACATAATGATGCAAAAATAAAATGCTCTCATTAGGTAGAACGTGTTTTGTTTGAATTAGCATCCCTTGTTACTCAGTATTTAAAAAGGTATATAAAACAACAAATTTATCTTTAAAGGATATGAAACCCAAATTTATTCTTTCATGATTCAGATAGAGTAGGTAATTTTTAGCAACTTTCTAATTTACTCCTATTATCAATTTTTTTCGTTCTCTTGGTATCTTTATTTGAATGTAAGCTTAGGCCTGGGTAGCGTTTGCTAATTGGTGGCTAAATGTAGCACACACTATCATACAACACACAAGTCATGACCCAGTAAACATGGTGTTGTGACCCAGTTATAGGTCCTGATTTGTGGTTTGAAGAACCCTGCCCTATTGGAATACTTTCCCATTAACCCTTGCAATGTCAAAGTGCTGCTTTGGGAGACGCAAGATAGTTCCAGAGGAGAGGATGCTATTTTTTTTTTTCTAGACTTGCCCTTTAAACAAAATTCCTCACTTCCATGTCACTTTAAGGAGAAATATATGTTAGGCTGTAAATGTATCAAATCTTTTATTTTTTTTATTTTTACTTTGTCATAGCTGTGTTGCTAAAAGCAAGATTTGTAAATATCAGGGGACTGTAATTTAAATAAATTCACAAATATTTAGAAATAATATGTTACAACCAAAACATTTGGACACAAACAAAACTTTTATAACTTAACCCTTTAAGGACACAGCTTTCAGTTTGCTCAATTGTTTTATGACGGAAAAATTCCGTCATATGTCCTTAAGAGGTTAAGTGGCTTTGAAACATATGCTTGAGGGAAAATACTTGAGTTTAATAAACAGTTCCTGACATTTAGTTGTGTAATATTAAAGGGCTGGTGTAGTTGATCGGTTGTTTGTTATTTGTCTTCTATTCTACACTTCTCAGACACAATATAAAGGCAAGGGCGAGTCTGACACATCAATCTATTCTCCCCATATCTAGCTTCTACTCATATGGCTATCTATAGTAAGCACACAGACATTTCATACTGATTCTGGGGTGTAAACGCTTTAAAGGGACAGGAAACCCAAAAATGTTATTTCTTGATTTGGATAGAACATACCATTATAAACAACTTTCCAGTTTACTTCTATTATCAAATGTGCTTCATTATATTGTTATCCTTTGAAGGAGCAGTATTGTACTACAGGCAGCAAGCTGAACACATCTAGTTAGCCAATCACAAGAGACAAATGTGTGCAATCACCAATCAGCAACTTTCTCCCACTAGTGTATGATATGTGCATATTCTTTTTTAACAAGGGATACCAAGAGAACGAAGCACATTTGTAACTAGAAGTGAATTTAAAAGTGTCTTAAAATTACATACTGTAGCTGAATCATGCAAGTTTAATTTTGACTTTTCTATCTCTTTTATGTTGCGGTTCATGTATATTTTAAACCTACATACAACTAAATGGGAGCCCATTGATACAAAAATAGACCGTTTAATAATTATTTTTTTCAGCTTTTAGGTTATAGTTACAGGAATTATTTCCCATTTTCATAGACTGAGTTCATGTCAGTTACTGCTTAAAGGGACATTGTTTGAATGGTTTGCTTTGTTCTGTTCACAAGAGGGTTTTTCAAATAAATATTGAATTTTTTAACCCTTTGATGCCGGGGTTAACATGTCTACATCGGAACAACTGTTCCGATGTAAACAATTTGAAATCTCACGATTGTGCACGTGATCACGAGATTTCAATTATGGGATCGCGTCAGGGGGGCATCCCTATGATGCTAGGCATGCCCTCCAGACCGCAATCCCATCAGGGAAGCGCCAGTGGCTTCAGGAAAGCAAAGCTGTTAGGATGTTGTATTCCATTTATCGGCAGTAAAGCCCAGCAAAATTTGGACAGAATAAAATGTTGTAATGGTGTTAAAAGGTTAAAATGGATAAACCAATGCTTTATTTACATGGTAGCAGAGGCGTGTCACTGTCCCACCAATAGTGTTTATGGTGTTGGACTTATCAGCCAGTCAAAATAATAGGAAATACGTTGATACTGCTGTATTATTTTCCATTTATATGCAAGCTAGAATTATTTTTTTTAAGAACTTCTGATGCAAAAAGTACATTCTCTCATTAACATTTGAATTACTGAGCCTATCTAACTATATAACCTCTGCAAAAGGTTTAAACACCTAGATAAAGTGCTACTCTGGAGCTGCAATCATTGCAGACATGGCATAGGGACACACTGGGTATATGCAACTGACACTCCTGATTGGCTTACTGGTAGGTTCCTGCTCAGCAGTTTCAATGCTTCCTTCTCCTGGGTTGAACTGTACCTATGTGTGTAACTCACTTGGAGGGTTTAAACACAGTTAGGGTCATTAATGCAAAAATGGCATGATCTAACTAAAGAGAATATATAATGTTTAAAGGGACACTCAATCAAAATTAAACTTTCATTATTCAGATACAGCATGCAATTTTAAACAACTTTCCACTTTACTTCCATTAACAAAATGTGCACAGTCTTTTTATATTTAAACTTTTTGAGTCACCAGCTCCTACTGAGCATGTGCAAGAATAAGGGTGTATGCATTTGTGAATGGCTGATTGCTGTCACATGGTACGTGTATGCATTTGTGATTGGCTGATGGCTGTCACATGGTAGAGGGGGAGTGGAAAAAGACATAACTTTTAAAATTGTCAGAAAAAAA
Organism: Bombina bombina; assembly: GCF_027579735.1. Classification (NCBI taxonomy): domain Eukaryota; kingdom Metazoa; phylum Chordata; class Amphibia; order Anura; family Bombinatoridae; genus Bombina; species Bombina bombina. Next base: position 293,381,158 of record NC_069505.1, on the reverse strand, counting down.
AATCTACTCATTTGAAGTTCAGACTAAGTGCTATTGCATTTAGGGTTGCCACCTCAGCCATGTTTTACTGGACACTTATGAGTTACACATGCTGCAGGGTGTGCAGGGAGGAACATGTATTGTGTTTCTGGACAGCACAATTCCTATTCCTCCCTGCACACCCTGCAGCATGTATAACTCATAAGTGTTCTGTATTTTAAGGGACGGGTGGCAACCCTAATTGCATTGTCTTGTTATCTTGCATTTGTTGATTATGCAAATCTATTGTGTTGACTGGTCCTTTAATTTAAAATACCCCTTTACATTTTTTAAAGGGACATCAAACCCTATTTTTTATCTTTCATGATTCAGATAGAGCATATCATTTTTACAACTTTTCAATTTACTTTTATTCTTTAAGTTGCTTCATTCTCTTGTTATCCTGTCTTGAAGGAGCAGTATTGCACTACTAGGAGCTAGCTGAACACATCAGGTGGCATATATATGTATTAGCAGCTAGCTGCCAGCTGTGCATTGCTGATCCTTAACCTATATAGGTATGCTTTTCAAGGATTTCAAGAGAATGAAGCAAATTAAGATAATAGAAGTAAATTGGAAAGTTGTTTAACATTTTATTTTGTATCTAATTCATAAAAGTTTAGTTTTTACTCTACTGTCCCATTAAATGCTGCTTTTTCATATGCATGATATAATGTTTAGGTAAAATGCCTTGCAGGATTGAGACACACAGTTATATGCTAACAATAGTTTAGTAATAATACGCTAGAACACATAAGAGGATTTACCTTTGTATTTTGATGTACCTTTAATCAGGGTAATTATCTGCAGACCTCTTTACATAATATATGCTTAGATAATAAAGAGATGGGGCAGTGATTTAACGCTCTTGTTGTCTGACGTCAATGAAAATAAAAACATTTTTGGTGTAGGTGTGCTTTATATTCTACAGCTTGAGTGATGTGGTATTTTCTGAGTATTTGGATCTAGGTCTGTAACATAGTTCAGGAGGAACAACTTTCCTTTCCTTGCTACAAAATGTGTTGACGTCTGTAAATAAATCTTTCTGTGCTTTTATTGCGTTTTGTTATTTTTAGGGAGGTCAATTTTTCTCAGGGTAACTTGATCTCACTTCAGTCGTCCTTGTTTTGTTTCTAACCAAAAGAAAAACAGGCTTTTTTTTGTTTTATTTGAACCCTTTTTTCATGAGTGCTGCAGCACATTGCATAGTTGTAGGAGGTGTTTTTCTCTGGCAGCCAAGGGTTAAACCTTGTTTTATGAGACACACAAATAATTCAGATGTTGGACAATGTACTAGAAAAATACCATGCAAAAGCTATTACTAGAAAAATACTATTGTGTGTATTAGAAATCTTTTCTATGACTTTCTGTGCAGATTTTGAGAATAAGTAGAACAAAACTTGACTTTGCTATTATCACTGATAAGATATTAGGCAGAGCTAACCGATTAGCACAGTTTAGATTAAAGGGACAGTCTACACCAGAATTGTTATTGTTTAAAAAGATAGATAATCCCTTTATTGCCCATTCCCCAGTTTTGCATAACCAACACAGTTATATTAATATACTTTTAACCTCTGTGATTATCTGCAAACTGCCCCTTTATTTCAGTTCTTTTGACAGACTTGCAGTTTAGCCAATCAGTGCCTGCTCCCAGATAACTTCACGTGCACGAGCACAGTGTTATCTATATGAAATACATGAACTAACACCCTCTAGTGGTGAAAAACTGTTAAAATGCATTCTGAAAGAGGTGGCCTTCAAGGTCTAAGAAATTAGCATATGAACCTTCTAGGTTAAGCTTTCAACTAAGAATACCAAAGAACAAAGCAAAATTGGTGATAAAAGTAAATGGAAAAATTGTTTAAAATGATATGCTCTATCTGAATCATGAAAGTTTATTTTGGCCTAGATTGTCCCTTTAAGGTCTATAAATCCCTCAAATGGCTAAATCTCAACAAGTTTCTGAAAATTCTCAAAACATGACAGCCAAATCTTCTTTTTATTTTATTTGTTTAAAGGGACATTGTACACTAGATTTTTCTTTGCATAAATGTTTCGTAGATGATTCATTTATATAGCATTAGCCCATCTGGAAGTGTTTTTGTAACAATATATAGTTTTGCTCATTGTTTAATAACATTGTGCTGATTTTCAGACTCCTAACCAAGCCCCAAAGTTTTATATGGATACTGATGAATACAGACTTCAGATTGCTTCTGTTTCTATAATGGGTCTTTTCATATGCAGGGGAGATTCTGCGCTCAGCCTCTTTCACAGGGTGTCCCAGCCTAACCCTTATCAACAGTGTTAAACTTGTAGCTTATAAGTAAGTTTTTAAAAGGTTTTATATGGATGTTACATCAGTATCTGCACATATTACATTTTATAGTAGTGTCTGTTACATGCATTTATATGACAATTGGTGTATACAATCCCTTTAATTACAGGTAGTTCAATTATAAAATATAGAAATAACATTTTATTAAGAATTAAAACTGTTGCGTCAATCCCATCACCATTATGTACCCAATGTATGGTATTGCGTTGTAATATATCATTATTATTTTTTTTTAATTCAACATTGAATTTTATTTTTTTTAATTAAATGTTTTTAGGGTAGTTTTTGGCTTTGGCTTAAGATATGAGGCCATGTAAAATAACTAGTTA